>NC_068914.1:114000883-114303913 GCF_023091745.1 Budorcas taxicolor
CCTTCAGGCTTCTCTGTCCATGGAATTGTCCAGGCAAGGATACTGCAGTGGGTTACTATTTCCTTCTCCAAGGGTCTTCCTAACCCAGGGATCAAACCCTGGTCTCCTGCATTGCAGGCAGATTCTTTACCATCTGAGCCACAAGGGAAGCCACAACTAATTTTCAAAAGGAATGGATAGTTTTTAGTCTTTATCTTAATAGCATCTTTCTTTTGTAACAGTTGATACTGTTGACCACTGTCTATCTCTACTACAACACACTCCTAGATTTCCTTTGACCCACCTCTCTGTTCATTCTTTTCAGTCTGATTTGTTCACTCCTATCTTTGTCCACATCTAGTTGCTATCTTTCTCTAAAGTTCTCATCTGGCCCCATCCTCACTTTACCTTGCTTCCTGAGCAGTATTATCCCCTCCCGTGGCTTCTGCTTCAGCCTATTTGAGGGGGATTTCCAAAGCTGCATCCCTCTTAATAAACTATTAAAATAATACTATCCCTCTGTTTCTGGTCAGGTTTTCTTCATTCTTTCTTACACACGGCTGAGAGCGGGACTGTTCTAGGGTACACATATCCTATTGGCATTCCCCCTTATAAAACTTTCAATGGCTGTGTCACCTCCATGGTAAAATACAAATCTTACCTCCATGGCCTACCTTTATAGTGTAAATATGCTAAATCTACTCCCTACCCTGCACTTTTTGCTTAATCATGCTAAAGACTTCTTTATTCTTACCTAATTATACTGTGCTGTTCCTTGGCTCATCTCCACGGCTTTGCAGATGCTGTTCCTTTCGCATGGAATGCTTCTTCCATCCTTGTTAGCATAGTGAGCTTTATGTATTCTTGAAGATCATAATCTTCATCTGTGTCATCTGTGTGAAGATCATCCAATGAAGAGTTCATCATTCTCTGCTTGGTACCATTTTTACTTAGCCCTCTCTCTTTTTAAAATACTTCTGACATTTGTTATAACTCTTTGTTAAACTTTTATTCTGGACATTGAGTTTCTCTAGGTTAGATATCTTGTCTTCTTCACCTTTGGTTCCCCAGTGTTTAACAGAGTACCTTACAGGTAGTAGGTACCCCATAAATGTTTAATGAAAGACCAAACATTAATGCTGTCTATGAATTCAGTATAGTGAATACACTGTCTTATGGACTTTTCCATATAAAGGAATAATTGTAATATACTTTGGTAAGCACCATAAGAGAAGAATGTGCCAGGTACAGCAGCAACCTGGAAGAGGAAATGATTGGTTGGTGTGGAAAAGGTCAGAGAAAGTCTTCATCCAAAAGAAAAGAGAAGTGGGAAGAAGCCTTGTTATATACAGGAAAGAGACTAGTTCAAAGTGTGAGGAATCTGCATTGCACAGGAGCAGTAGGAGATGAGTTTGGGAAAGAAGGCAGAGGCAAGAAAATGATCCCTCTAGGCCCTGTTTTAGAATTTGAGCTTTAGCCTTTGGGGGAGGTTTTGGAGGTTTTATCCAGAAAGGTGCTTATGTCATACTTTTGCTTTACAAGGATATAAGGGAGTTGTGTGTAACCAGGAGAGGAGGGGGTGTGAGATTGGAAGTCCAGAGACTAGTCAAAGGAAGCTTCTAGTACAGTATTTCAAAAAGTCACAGCATTTAACTGAAAGGAAAAGTACTGTAAATCCTTCTCTGTGTAACAGAGAGGGGGGAATGGTTTCTGGTAGAATCTGGTTCTGCCCTTCTTTCTCCTCAGTAAAAGAGCAAAGCCTTTTTTCTTTTTTTCTCTTAGTCAAGTGTGATAAACCCATGCTTTGTATAAGCAGTAATGTCATTACTACCAGTGCAGTTCTGACTTTGCCTTGTGCTGCTGTGGTTGCTTTCCTCTGTTCATAGTGCCCTCTAGCATCTTGATAAAATCATGGGGAAATCTTTCTTGTCATTTGTTTCATTTCTTCAGCAGTTTCATCTAAGTGCATGGATGAGTACTGTGACAAAGACAAAAACATATGTTGTGTTTCTTTTTTTTTTTTTTCTTTTAAGGACCACTCAGAAGATCTTTTGTTTGCCTTAACAGCTCATCTTAACATCCAAATTTAGTGCATTTTCCTTTTACTACTTTCTCAATATCAAATAGGATATTATAGAGAATATTCAAAAATAGACTGAAAAGTAATTAGAAACACTCCACTAGATATCAGTAATATAAATCAGAACTTCACAAAGAAAATGCTTCCTCACTGTGTGGTTTTTGTAGTCCATTTGTCTCTCCTTCTGAACACCAGTTTTTAAGTGTTTATCTTATTAGCAAATGTTCATTTGATTTTTAAATTATCGGCTATAGCCTTATCTACTGTTCTGAAAGCAAAGTGTGTCTGAAACAGTCTTTGTAACCCAACCTATCACAGAGTTGACACAGAAGGTTTGTTCCAATGAATGAACAGTAAGTACAATTTTCATAAAAGTGCTAGGAATTTTTACCATTCACTAGCTTCCAGGAGGATTTTCTACATAAGAAAGCAGGTTATTTAGTGTTCTGTTGACTTCTTTTTAACCTATTTTGGCCTTTCATAAACTATATTCTTAAACTATTTTAATGTTTAGCCACTGTAGGTGGTTATTTAAATTTTGTGTCTTTTTTAGTTATTTTTTAGTATATTTATTTAAACCATTTATTCATAGCATCTCAATTTAGACTTTCACAGTTTCAGTGAGTATTTTTTTTTTTTCTGGAACTGCTAAATATCCGTATTTGTTTAAAAATATATCTTATCCAAAAACTTGCAATGAGAGTGTCATTATTAATGTGGGTTCAGATATATGATCCTTCAGCCTCAGTGACTTTGTGTCTGACCATGTCTGGGGTCATGAATATTAGGAATATCTGTATATACTTTTTATTCACTTCCCCTAATAACCATTAAGGCTTCCCAGGTGGTGCATTGGTAAAGAATCTGTCTGCCAGTGCAGGAGACACAAGAGACATGGGTTTGATCCCTGTATGAGGAAGATCCCCTCGAGCAGGAAATGACAATCCACTCCAGTATTCTTGGCTGGAAAATTCCATGGACAGAGGAGCCTAGCGGGCTACAGTCCATAGGGTCACAAAGAGTTGGACATGACTGAGCATGCACATATAATAATCCATTAAGAATCCATTAATTTATCTAAATCACTCCATCTTGTGGAAGAACTGATGGAAAGAGAGAGCATATCAGATTTGTTCACAGGGCTTTCAAATTATATCACCATGATCCCTCATTAAATTCTGATGATTCTACCCAACACCCATTGAGAATTAGTACCAAAGAGACACAGTTACCAATAGGTTTTGATGTAGAAAATAGTTAAAAGTGACTAATGTAAAACTTTATTTAATCTACTTACATTATTAATCCATATTTCCTTTTGCATAAATTTTACTAGTTTCTGAGTCCTTTGAAAGCAGACTTCCCTTTACTTGCTCCCAAACTACCTAGTTTCAGTGTCAAGGGAGATACTCTGTTATTAAAGTATTTGAAAATTTAATGAACAATTCTATTCTGGACTGTTCATCCTACATCCTCTCGGTGCCCTTCATGGTACAGTGCAATGGTGTTTCAAGAAGTTTTGCAAAGAAGACAAGAGCCTTGAGGGTGAGCGTAGTGACTGGCCATTGGAAGTAGAGAAGTTGCCCAAGAACTCAACGTCGACCATTCTACAGTCATTCAGCATTTGAAGCAAATTGGAAAGATGAAAAAGATAAGTGGGTGCCTTATGAGCTGACTGAAAATTAAAAAAAAACAAACAGAAAACCATCATTTTGAAGTGTCGTCCTCTCTTATTCTACACAGCAACAAACTATTTCTCAATTGGATTGTAATATGTGACGAAAAGTGGATTTTATATGACAACTAATGACCACCAGCTCAGTGGTTAGACTGAGAAGAAGCTCCAAACCACTTCCCAAAGCCAAACATGCACCAAAAAATTGTCATGGTCACTGTTTGGTGGTCTGCTGCCTGTCTGATCTACTACAACTTTCTGAATCCCGGCAAAACCATTACATCTGAAAAGTATGCTCAGCAAATCAATGAGATGCACTGAAAATGGCAACATCTGCAGCCAGCATTGGTCAACGGAATGGGCCCAGTTCTTATCCATGACAATGCCTAATCGCATGGTTGCACAACCAATGCTTCAAAAGTTGGACGCATTGGACTATGAAGTTTTGCCTCATCTGCCATATTCACCTGACCTCTCGCCAGCCAACTACCACTTCAGTCATTTCGACAACTTTTTGCAAGGAAAAATGCTTCCACAACCAGCAGGAGGCAGAAAATGCTTTCCAAGAGTTTGTGGAATCCTGAAGCGTGTATTTTTACACTATAGGAATAAACAAACTTACTTTTTGTTGGCAAAATGTGTTGATGATAATAGTTCCTATTTTGATTAATAAGGATGCATTTGAGCCTAGTTATGATGATTCATTCAAAATTCACTGTCCAAAACAGCAGTTATTTTTGTACCAACCTAACACCAGATACTTTTCTAAGTACCTTGCATGTATTAATCTGTGAGTTAGGTATTATTCCAGTTCTGTATATCTGAAAACTGGAGTAAAGAACTGCAAAATAATTTACCTAAGGTCCATGTGCTAATAAGTGGTAGAGTTGTCATTAAGGTCCAGCAGTTCCTGGCCTTATACTCACTGGGTATATATAATGTGCTTCCATACTTTTTCTGATTTCTTTGAAAAAGCAGTAACTTAGCCTATCCTGTTTACATTTGCTAATATGCTTAGGTTTTCTTGGACTTCCCTTGTGGCTCAGCTGGTAAAGAATCCACCTGCAATGTGGGAGACCTGGGTTGGGAAGATCCCTTGAAGAAGGGAAGGCTACCCACTCCTGTATTCTGGCCTGGAGAATTCCATGGACTGTATAGTCCATGAGGCCACAAAGAGTCGGACACAACTGAGCAACTTTCATTTAGGTTTTGTTATTCCTTATTATCTTAATTCCTATTTCCCTCCAGTTCCTATAAAAGCAATAAGAAAGATTTTACATTATATGCTATATTGGTAAAATCCCAGTCTGGCTTTCCTTAACTCTAATCATCATTTCTCTGAAACTGAATAAAGAGAACAATTTTATGATCAAAACCTTAAAACATCACCCTTACCAATGGCCTGGCAGTCACAGAAGCCCCACTCCTGCCACAGAGTGTATTCAAAACAGCTCCATTTGAATTTCTGATACCTTAAAAAAGGGTTTTGGTCCTCAGAGCATATAGGATTACTACTACCACACTTTGACAGCCTCTCAACTTTTAAGATTACTACCATGGCATGTATGTCCAGCTTCCCTGTGTTGGTGAGTTGTTGGTGATGACAGTGAGCACTCAAGGATTCCTGTCTAAAAACCTGTTCTGTTTTTGCAGTGGATAGTCTCCTGAAATACACTGGCTATGGGAATGCTGCAGGACTGTTGGCGGCCAGGGGCCTCTTGGCTGGAGGAAGAGGAGATAATTGGTACTCAGAGGACGAGGACACAGACACTGAAGAATACAAAAATGCAAAACCAAAGTATAGTATCACATTTCTTTTCACCTAACTTTGTCTCCCTTTGGATTGGTTATTTGCCTTTCACTTCCTTTGTCTTTCATTTCTCTTCTTTTGTGGATTTGGAAGCTCCTGTTTAATATTGTTTTAGAGGTGGTTGCATAGCTAGTGCCTTAGAGAATGACATCAAGTGATTGAGGAAGGATAATATTGCAAGAAAATGTTTTGCTGCATGATACTTTTAACATGCTCATCATCCTCTCCTAAGTATTAAGAGAGGTAGTATTTTTTGACGTCTCCTGTCATATATTTAAAGGATATTGTTGCTTATTTTGTGCTCTCCTTTCCATAAGTTGAGATTTTATAAGGTATAACCAAGACCAAGAATTTAAGTTGGTTATCTGATGCTTCAGTCTTTCTCAGAAATCTAAATGTAGGTTCCATACATTCTGATCTTTCCTCTTGTGTGAAAGTCCTTATAAGTCAATCAAATAAAGCCACAAGGCACATTACTAGCCAAAGGAAAGAAGTCTGGCTCTGTGGTAAATTTTAATTTAGCAACTAGGGAACCATCTTTTAGCAGAGGCATTAGTCCGCTGGGTAGGCAAGCCAGAGACTCTTACCAAGTTTTCCTTGACTCAGTGCCTGTAAGTCAAAGACACTAGTTGTCTCTCATCCCGAAACAAACCACTTCTACTCTCTTCTACCGCCTTCCCATCCTTTTCATCCCCCTCTCAACTCCTTAGTTTCTACTTATTAGGAGTTATTTGAGCTCAGTTTTTTGGTTTTTGTTACTGAATGTTAAAAGGGTATGCCCTTCCCTCTCAATGATGACATCGACATATGATGTTTTCTACGCACAGTCTTCTAGAGTATGATGTGGATCACGTAGTAGTTGATCAGGGCTGGAAAAATGATTATCTGCAAGATACAGCCCATTTTTAAAAGTGTAGATTGTGCCTTGTTGAAATGACAATAATGGGTTGTCAGAAGGTAAAAAAGATCACTCCCTAGTTTGATGAAGTTTCAAAACCAAAATCATTGCCAAAGCCAATGTAAAAGAAACAAACAAAAAAATATCCTTCCCTAATCAGATAAGACTTATAGGGCCCGTATTCTTAGCAAATCAGGTCTGAGTAGGTGGTGTTACTTGTGGCATTCCCAGATCTTTCAGCCTTGGTAAGATCTTATAGAGTGTGTCCCAGAAGAAAAAGGCTTTGGGGGAAAAAAAGCTAGCAGTGACTTTAAGCATTAAATTCTTAAGACTGACACCATTTAGATGTTATAAATTGGGCGTCTCTTTCAGATATTTGAAGCTAAGGTAGAAAAATAATATATTAATCTTTGGATAATTATAGAAGTCATCATTCTATATTATTCTTGCTAGCTCTTGATTTTTTTCATTTCATAAACTCTATTTCCATATCAGTTTAATATCCTCTATTTGAGACATTAAAGTGTACCACTTAAAGAGTCTCATATTTTTAAATTAAGGAAGAAATTACATTAAGCATTCAGTGTGTCCCCAGGTATGTGGACACAGTCAGCTAACACAGGAAATTCTTGAGTACTCATGAATGGTTGATATCATTGTATCTCAGTGTGTATTTTTTAATTTGTTTGGTGGATGACTTCTAAAATGGCATTGGTCATATACCAAGCAGGGCTTCCCTGGTGGCTAAGACAGTAAAGAATCTGCCTGCAATGCAGGAGACCCGGGTTCTACCCCTGGGTCGGAGAAGTACCTTAGAGAAGGAAATGGCTACCCACTCCAGTATTCTTGCCTGTAGAATTCCATGGACAGAAGAGCCTGACTGGCTACAGTCCATGGGGTTACAAAGAGTCAGACATGACTGAGTGACTAACATAGATCCAGCAAACACAAGACTACTACTATAACAAGAAAAACCTCAGAAAAATACAAGAACATTGGGTGTCTCCCAATAGTACAGGAAATAGAAGTGTGTTACATTATGGAAGTGATGTTAGAGTTCAGGAAAGTACTGTTTTTTGAAATCAAGGACCATGATGTGTGATATTGTTATTATCTTGACTCTTGACCATAGAAGGATTTTGTGCTTAGGCCTTACATCCCTGGTTGGAATCTTCTTCAGCCTTTGGACTTGGCCTGTATCATTAATATAGGAATGGTGTGTTAGTGTGGCCAGAATAGTCACCATTGTGAAATCTTGTTGTGTTTCTTAAACACTGCTCATTACAAGTGTAAATATGTCTTTTAACATAGCATCACATCTTCCCTTTTCAGATAGATCTGCTTCTGTTTTTTTCTTACATCTTCCCCCTTTCAGGTGCAGCAGTGTTTCATTTGTTAATTTTAAATATTTATTAAACCGGTTCCCATGGAAGTGGTGGTAAACAAAGTGCTTTGCAAGCAAGATAATCCTTTGTGCTTTGGACAGTGATCCACAAGCTCAAAGAACTTCTTCCTTTAAAATTGTTATGAAAACTTCTTAGCAATCTGGTCAAGTTTATAAAGTCAGCATCTGAAAGGATGACTTACTCCCCTACCGCCTGATTAATCATCACCAGTCAGTGCTCTCAGGATCACAGTCTGCTTCTCTTATGATGCATTTATTCACAAACAGTGTTAGTATTGGCAGAAGCAGAGAAATTACCCTTTATTCAGTTGGCCCTCATCCCGTTGTCAAAAATATAAGTGGATTCTGATTAATGCACCAAGGTAACCTGTAATCCTTTAATGGAATCTGAAACTAAGAATTGTATGGAGCTTACATTTAGGCCATGAGAGACAGTTAATATCACAACAGTCCTTTCTGTGTCAAGATAAATGTATTTAATGGGCTGGAAATAGCTTTCTGCAATTAACATACTTAGAGAAAATACAGTCATAGAATCAAGTATATGCCACACAGGTTTTTGGTGTATGTCTAGCCATGTTTGTAAAAAATAATTAAATAAGCTTTGGTCCTGTATAAAAGAGAAACCATATTTCTAAATACTAACTTTATACCTGTTTCTTTTATGCCTCTGAGCATGAAGGCCCCTTGACTGTATTGGTGATATAATGTATAGGGCTTCCCAGGTGGTGCTCATGATAAAGAACCTGCCTGCCAGTGCAGGAGACATCAGAGATGCAGGTTCGATCCCTGGGTTGGGAAGATTCTCTGGAGAAGGAAATGGCCACCCATTCCAGTATTCTTGCCTGGAGAATCCCATGGATAGAGGAGCCTGGCAGGCTATAGTCTCTAGGGTTGCAAAGAGTTGGACGTGACTGAAGTGACTTAGCACACCTTTCTAAATTCTAACTTTATACCTGTTTCTTTTCCACCTCTGAGTATGAAGGCTCCTTGACTGTATAGATGGTACAGTGTAACTGACTAGTGTGGTTTGTACATCATTCCAAACCTCAGTTGACAGATGTGTACCCTAGTGACATTTGACTCATTTTAGACTAGTTGCCTTCAGGCTTGGTATGGTATATAGGAGCCTATCAGTCCAAAAGGGTATCTTTAAAAAAGAGCTGCTGTATGGAGGGGGCGAAGGGAAGGGCCAAAGTGGATAGAACTGTAGGATGCCCTGTTATATTCTTAATACACCACACTAGTTCATAATTACACCCAGCAGATTAAAAGTATTATACTACTAAGCAATTTGGGGGTGTTTTCTTCTTGACCATGTATTTTTCAACAGTAGCTATGGCAGCAGCTGTATAGATATTATAGTTTCTTCAGCACAAATGACTTTGTTTTGTCAAGATTTTGTTATGCTGCTTTAAGTCAAGTTCCATTATAATTTTCTCCATATGTTGGGGTTATACAAATGAAGAGATAACTTTGTTTTTAACATTTCTTGAAGTAGATAAACCAGAACTAGGACTTGAAGATTTCTCATTTTGCCTAGTTTAGACTATGATGGTATATTTATGTATAGTAGGTTGTAACTAGCCTTTCTAGGAACTAGAATTAATTTCTTGTAAGCAGTCATGAAACACAATCTAAATTCAGATCTCTAAAGACCAGGATTGAAAATAAAATCACTGCCTCTACTGCTGTGCATACTGGTTAACTCGCCTTTGTGATATTTACAATTCATACCAGCTTTGCACTTTGCAAATTGAGTTCTCTGATTTTTCTTTTGTATTTTAATTTTAAGAAATGACCAGCAAGAGCTGTGTTATCTGAATCTACAATATTGAGCTTTACTTCAGATTTTATTTCCTACAGATTTACAACCATAGTTTTTCATATCCTTTATATCAAGGATATCACTTGAAACCAACAGCCCAATATAAGAAACATATAAAGCACTGTAATTTTAAAAGTATCTTGGATCTTTTTTAGTTGCCTAGATGCAACTTGGTGTATATATGTGTATTCAGTGTGTCTACTTATATTGCTGATCCATGATACTTAATAAATGAATCATACCACATTACCCTATTTCTTTGCATTGTTAATAGGATGCAAAATCTTTGATTAAGACATTGTTCCATAATTTATCCTACTTCTTAAATGTGAAATCTTACTGTATCTTATTTATACAGTAATTCTCAAATTTTCACCTCAGTCAACATTATTAACTGGTATCTCTTTAAAATATCTTGAAATTGGATTTTACCATAGCAAACTCCACAAAAAACCTAGTTGTTGCATGGCTTCTTTAGTTAATGAAGATTGCATGTGCAGCTCCATGGTGATGACTTAACTTAATAAACTAACTCACTGGATTCAAGGACTTCTGGCTTGCTTACTTCTTGACAAGTAGCTCACTTATGCTAATAATAGCTGGTGATTTCTTGAATGTCAGAGAAGGCAATGGCAACCCTCTCCAGTACTCTTGGATGGGACTTCCCTGGTGGCTCAGTGGTAAAGAATCTGCCTGCTAGTGCAGGAGATGCGAGTTTGATCCCTGGGTTGGGAAGATCCCCTGGAGAAGGAAATAGCAACCCACTCCAGTATTCTTGCCTGGGAAATCCTACAGACACAGGAGCCTGGCAGGCTACAGTTCATGGAGTTGCAGAGAGTCGGACATAACTGAGCGAATAAATGACATTTACTGAGTATCTAATGTGTTGTACTAAGAACTTTCATAACATTATCTCATTTAATCTTCACAGCAAACTTTGGGCTAAAGGTTATCCACATTTTACAGATGAGGAAAATAAAGCTCAGTGGTTTCCAGAACTTGTCTAGGGCACACAGTTCATGAGCAATCAGGTGACCTAACTCTAGAGCTGGTCTTTTTTTGAGATTTTCGTTTGTTTGTTTGTTTTTGAGGCAGGCAAAGCAGGCTTTATTGTACTTTTCACTCTTATTTTGAGGGTAAAATATACATAAAATTTACCATTTTAAGCATACAGATCTGTGGCACCATGTACATTAATGTGTAGCCATTACTACCATCTATTTCCAGAACTTTTCATCTTCCCCAGCTGAAACTTTTATCTATCCCCTGTCTCCACAACCCCTTGTAACTATTGTTACACTTTCTCTGTGAATTTGCCTAGGAAACCTCATGTAAGTGAAATAATATACAATATTTCTCCTTTTATGACTAAGTTCACTTAAAATGTCTCTAAAATGCATCCATATTATAGCATGTGTCAAAATTTCCTTCCTTTTAAAGGCTGAGTAACATTCCGTTGTATGTATTTACCACATTTTGTTTATTGATTCATCCATCAGTGGATGCTTGGGTTATTTCCACCTTTTGGCTGTTGTGAATAATGCTGTGAATGATGAAGTTTGGGTATATACCCAGAGGGGAATTGCTAAATCATATGGTAATGCTATGTGTAATTTTTTGAGGAACTGCCATACCATTTTACATTCCCACCAGCAGTGCACAAGGGTTCCAGTTTCTCCACATCCTCTCCAATACTTATTATTTTTCAGGCTTTTCTTTTAATATCTTAACCATCCTAACATGTGTGAAGTCAAAGCTTGTGTTTTAACTGCTACCATATTCTTCAGGGCCAATCAAAATGAGAGATGAGTTTGCCCTTCATGTAATCTCCCTGTTCTTAGAGCATCTATTATTTTTCTTTGATATAACCAAAATAGAAAATAAGGGAAAATATATTTTTTATAAATCCTGATATCCCTAAAAGTTAAAAGTTTTATTCAGTTCATTCTGATTCATATAAATCTCTCAGGTAATTCTGGCTCTCCCTTCATAGTACATTCAGAATTTAGTCACCCCTCACTACCATCACTGCCACTATTCTAGTCCAAGCTCAAATTTTATCTCTCTCTGAGATCATTTTAAATAGCTTCCTAACTGGTCTTGTTACTTCTATCTTTGTCATTCTTTACTCATTCTTTACTTTTTTTACTTTACTTCTTTACTTTTTTTTGGTCATTCTTTTAGTTCTCAACATAGCAGCCAACATGATCTTTATAAAAATGTTAGTCAGACATTACCACTGCTCAAAACTCTCCAATGGCTAAAAATCAAAGTCCTTACAGTGACGTACATGTACCCTTTCTCACTGGGCTATCACCACGGTGATTCACTGTTTGTCACGCTCCAGACACATTCCTGAGGCCTCGGCATTGACTGTTCCTTCTGCCTGGAATGCCTGTTCTCCAGATAGCTAGAAGGCCATTCCCTTGGCTTCTGCACGTCTTTACTCAGTTATCGTCTTCCTGGTAAAGTCTGTTCTGTCCCCACAATAAAAATTGCCACAATCCTTCCTTCACCCCTCCACCTCACACTTGCTTGCTCTTTTTTCTTCATAGCACTTATCACCTTCTAACATACCATACAATTTACTTATTCATTTAGTCTGTTTTTCCCAGTAGAAGATAAACTCCATGAGAGAATTTTTTTTATTCATTGAGATGTCCCCAAAATAGTGCCTCATGTGCAGTAGGCATTCAGTAAATTTTTGTTGACTACATTAGTTTTTTAAAGGTGTTAGTAAATTTAAGTTGATCATCCCCTTCTTATCATGAGGATAACCAAGACAGATAAGGTCCCTGCCTTCTTCAGGCTCCACATCTAGCTGGGAAATGGGGCCAGCGGATGGAATTCGAGAAAACAGGGTATGGTAAATTTCCACTCTGTTTATTGTTTTATGGGTGGCAGATGTTATGGAGAGTTTTTCCTGGAAAGATATTTCATGAGCATATAATGTCTCCTTTCCCGCCCCACTGCCCTCTTCTTCCTTAATCTGGACTCACAAACGCCTTCTCCTAAAAATCCTGATCCCTTTCCTAGAAGTTGCAGATCGTTAGTCCACAGACTAGATTTAGCCCACAAGTAGGTTTTGCTTCACTTGCCTGATGTTGCATTGGTTATTTGGTTTTATGTTTTTAGTATCTGTTTTACATAGGGCTTAAACTAATTTGGAATTCATATCTTTCAGATGAAAATTTAGATTCCTAACTTCTTTTGAAAAGATGGAAGTTCTGATAACATTAGGCCTACAGTGCCACATGGTACCTGACTGAGTTGAGTGACTGTGGCCCCTGTCGTACCAGGCATAATAAGCTCCTTCAATTTGATCATGTATCTTTGTTCATCTTACCTGCCTTAGCCTCTGCAGGGACTTGACTTTACAGCTTGTTAACCAGGATGCTTGGAGTAAAATTTGACCTATGTTTTTTAGAGATAGACGTTAACTTTCTTATAGCTCAGGGAACATTTAATAGCTCCTTTTTTTTTTTTAAGTGAAGTAGTATAATGCAATTGATGTTGGCCAAATGTAGCAACAGTTTGAAGAGTAACAGTCCTAATCCTTTTGTCTCCAGACCTATAGCTGCAGTCATATAACAGCATTATATACAATATAAAATTCTTGATGAAATATCACACAGAAGAGTTAGGATTGGAGTGATGAAAATATGGGGGCCGGGAGCAGAGACAAGGTGGGAAAAACTATGATAAATATAAAATTACCCAATAAAATATCTACCGTGGTTAGTGTACTTAAAGTATCTTAGGACCAGAGTCTTGGACAAAAAACCAGTCCCAGAATTTCTGTGTTAAGATTCTGAAACCTGGAAAGTTACATCTCAGACTATACTCTTAAGGTTATAAAGGTAGCAAGTATTTGTTCAGTGAAAATACTCTTTTATGAAGCCTCACTCTGTTGCTGTGGTGGTGACTATTATTTGTTTTCTCTTTCTCTGGGTGGGGAAACTGCATGAGACTGATTTGAAGTGGGGAGCAGGAGGGGAGACAGTGTCTAAGGCTGCCTCCTGCCCCGCGCATATTGGCGTTTTTGATTTTTTTTTTTTTTAACCATAACTGAGTGGCAGAGTTCAGCAACTTCTGCATGCCATGGTGGTGGTTATATTCTTCTGAGTATCAGCTTGGGGTTTGGGGCGGGGGATGTTTTTTCAAGGAAAAAATTGAAAGCTCAATTCCCAGAGTGTTTTGAGGGGGTGGGTTGGAATGTCTTACTACATGGGTAAAGGATGGTAAGTTCTTAGTCTGTAAGAGTGAATTTTATGCTCAGTGAGCAAAGCATTGTATGACTCTAGTAGCTAATTTCACAGCAAGTTGTTAAATCATTTTAGCAGCAGCAGACTTGAGCTTGTGGAAAAGAGTCATCATTTCCACTAAGTCCTTAAAAGCACCAATAAAAGAATCAAATGTGTCCTGATCCAAGAATCATGTCCTGACTTCATGTGCTGTGGTATCCTCCTGACAGATTTTTTTCCCTAAGGCACAAGATGACCTGTGCTGATTTCATTATATTCTAAATCAGTGTGTGGATCTAATTTTTTTGTCACCTTTCCATTGAACTTGAAGAGAAAAGACTTCTCTTAAGAGACAGATGAGCATGACTTAAAATAGTTAATACCTGTCTTGCCTTATACCTTCTTCTAAGGCCATATTTCTTTTGTTTGCTTGGAAAGTGGCATGTGCATTATAAGTACCTTTACTTACTTATTTTTAAGACTAGTTGTTTTTCTAATTTAACAGGCAGCGGAAGAGAAACCAGTGAAAATATGTCCTGTTGTTTTATGTCTAAGCAAATAAGAGATGAGTGGTGGAATTACATTTTCATTGTGGCATCTGGAGACTTCTTAAAAACTAGCTTCTCAGAAGCCTTATTTGGGTCCTCATTGTTCCTGACTTTTGGGAAATATGATGACCCCATTCAACATTTTTGTTAATGGCCACCAACTTGAGGCCTTTTTCTTTTATTTTATGAGTACCTGACACTTCCCAGGTGGCACAGTGGTAAAGAATTCACCTGCCAGTGCAGGAAACGAGGAGACTTGGGTTTGATCCCTGGATGGGGCAGATCCCCTGAAGTAGAAAATAGCAACCCATTCCAGTATTCTTGCCTAGTAAATCCCATGGACAGAGAAGTCTGGCAGGCTGCAGTCCATGGGTCACAGAGTCAAGCATGACGTAGCAACTGGGCATGCATGAGCACCTGAAAAGAAAGGAGAGGGACCAGTAGCACACAGGGAGTGTCTCAGGTAGGCTGTATCCCGGTGGTTCGTAACCTCAATGTGTATCACAATCACCTGGGAAAAAAACATTTAGTTGGTTTCAGGTGAGGCCCAGGTCGCATCTTTTAAGTTCTCAGGTGATTGCAGTTTACAGCCAAGGCTAAGAATCACTGACAAGCCCGTGGGTTTTCAGACTGTTTCCCCAGAGTTCCTGAAAGTGTCTTAGGGGCTGCCTTCAGAGGAAGCAAGTGAGTGAGGATAGAAGGGAAGCAAATAGAAGGGATTCTAGGCCCTTACTCTCTTTGGCCATCCCTGGCCCCTCTTCTGCCTGAGCAGTTCCACTTTCATCTATTTCATATATCAGCTTTCTGTGTAGATTTCATTTGTTTAAAAGGATGAGGGTTTCCACTGCTTTAAAGGAAAAAGAAGTTTTTTAGCCATGGCCCTTGACAAAGGTCTTTATACAAGAATAGTAAAATAGATGTTTGAGATCCAGTTTTTGAGGATGGTGAGCACTGAGTCCTTCTGCAAGGAATCTGTCAGGCAGCCTCTGAGAAATGTAGAAAAAGAAATATTTTTTCTAACATTATAGTACCTAGCCCTTGCTCTATGTGAGGAAAAGCCCTGCTTAGTTAAGGAAGTCAGCTTGCCCAAGTGAAAAGTCTAAAGCCAGGCCAGCAAGCTGGCCACGCAAGGACGTAATCAATCACAATGTCTTGGTTTTGGCCCACATGATTTTTTTCCCTGTTTAGACTAGAACTGTTCTCCATTTTACCCTAGTGCACAATACTCCACGTTACTTATACTTAACCAGTTCACTCATCTGTCTGTCCTTAAGGCTTGGCCCCCGAAAGCATTTGTGTTTATAAACCCTAGAAAGTAATTTATTGGCACTTTGCTATTTGCAGGGATATTTGATCATTAAAAACATTACTGTCTGTCCTTGGCTGGTACAGAATATTATAACCTCTTGTCTGCTTATCCAGAAAGATGTTTAAACTATAGATATTTGGCAACCATTGAAAGAATTATCTTTTATTTCACCTCCTCCTCCTCAAAAAAAAAAAATAGTATGACTTTTAATTAAGAGGATAGTTTGGTTTGGTATTAGAACTTCATACAAAGTTTATGGAACACATTCATTTTAAGTACTTTATTAAATCTATTTCCAGAAAGCCAGATGGCATACCTGTCTTTTGGTAGACTAGATTTCATTCCTTTTTTTTTTTAATCTAAGTTAGATCAAATCTGATTAAAATTGTTCTGCTTTATCTTTTATTATTTAAACACTCATTGCCTTCTGTGGTCTCACTAATGGACTAATTTCCTGAGATTATAAATTGGCATGCTTTCATTTTCAGATTCCAGCCTGTCATCATTTTTCCAATTTTTTTGACATATTTGTTTTATGCTGTATCATAAAATAGGTTTCTTCTTCTCTGAAATCATTTGTCCCCTATATAATTAAGCTGTGCATCCAAGGATATTTATCCTAACGGCACCAATCAAATTTCCAATTTTTAGAAAGTAGCCATGCTTCAAAAAAAAAGCTGGCAAGGTAGCTATCACCCACTTCCCAAAGCAAATTAGTAGGAAAAGTCAGTTTTTAAAAAAAATTCCTATAGCAGTTCTATACCATAAAATTGCTACTGCCAATTTTTTGGCTATTATACTCTTTCTTATTATAACTTAAAACTTGGACCAGAAAAGTATAGAAAGAGCATAATTTGAAAACATACAGCATAACTTTTTTTTCTTTTTGTAGCATTAATCTTATCACTGGTCATTTAGAGGAACCAATGCCAAACCCCATAGATGAAATGACAGAAGAACAAAAAGAATATGAAGCCATGAAACTTGTCAACATGCTTGATAAACTTTCCAGGTATTGTATTCCCCTCCATTTTTCGCTTGGTTTCTAAAAATGTTCTATTTCTTTGTCTCTCTCACTGAGAGTTACCATAGAACAGCATCTCTGGAAATCCATGTTGATTGGAACAGGCTGGCCCAGGCAGCAGTAGTTCAGACCTCTCTTGGCCACTGTGGTTCTTCTACATGTGCCGCTTATGGATGTGCATTCCTAAACATTTCAGTTCTCAAAGCTAGGAGAGCAGCTGCCAGGTCACTGTGATATTTAACCAACTAACCTCCCTGTCTTCAAAAAGATGCTGCGAATTAGGTTTGATGATTTTGCTGCTTCTTGTATTTTTTCATTTTAGTCTGTTTTGGTTTTTGTTCCAAATCATGATGCTTTTTATTTTTATTCATTTTTGATGTGCAAGTTTGCATTCTTTCTTTTTGGATTGCTGCTGAAACCAAGAATTCTAAACTGTCTAGGAAAAGGTGAAAAGGAATAGCTCAAATGAAGGATTTTCTGAAAGCAGGCACTTGTATTAATTAGGGATTCTAAAAACAATTTCACCTTCCCTTCTTGCTTCACACCTCCTTCCCCTCCAAAAATAGCCAGTTTTTCAAATAATTAAACTAAATATATACTAATAAGTAACTAGTCATCTTGGAGGAGTTATTAGAAAGTATTCCTTTCACACTTGCCTGAATTGCTCAATTTTCTAGTCATATATTGAGTCACTGTCTCCTTTAAGCCATCTTGAATGAGTGCTTCTGTGTGTTGGTGGCAGCTGCCACCAGAAGGTGAATTTCTTCTGGTCATCTCTTTTTTACAACAACTCTGCACAGGCTAGTATCCCTCAGTCAAGAGAAATAGCAGCTGGAGTGGTAAAGCCAGAAAGTGAACCATAAAAGGGAAAGGTATAATAAAGAAATAGTCAGAGGCTAAGAGCACAGCAGGAAGCTTAGAGCAGAAATGTTCAAAAACAGGAAGAGCTGACATGAGGAGTGTGACGAGTTAGGATATTTAGACCCTCTACAGAGTCTGAGTTTTCAGATGATGCTGATAATGCAGTCGACTTACGTAGAAGTAAGTAGCTTCATATATAAACAGCTGGTACGACTAGGATTTAGTTGACTTCCAGCTATTCCTTTTAAATTTCCATCATTTTCCCAAGCTTAGAATTTACAGCTAACCATGCTCGTAATATTCAAAAGACATTGTTATCTCTTTGCATATGACATTCTTCATACTTTGTATAGAATATACATGTTTCTACCCTGAATGAATTTACAGTTAAAGAGAAGATATGTTGTTAGAGCAAACATAGGAGGCAGAGGAACAAGTTCTGAATGAACAAATAAGAATAAGATGTGTACTTCACAAGGATCTGATGTGGCAAGTGAAACACAGCAGTGTAACTACAGCAGTTAGGATGAGAACCAACAGAGTCCACCTGGTAGATGCAGGGGGAAATATTAACAAGGACCAGAATGGAGCATACTAGCTTGAAGACAGTGAACTAGTTAGGTTGAGTAAATTTCCTTTTTCTTAAATTTTATTTCAGTAATATGAGGTCTTAAAAGATAACACAGATACTATCCAACTGGCCCATTTGCCTTGGATGAGTAAACATCCAGCCGACTCCCAGCTCAGTCTGAAGGTGGTATTGATTTTTGCATAGCAAAATATGTCTTGTGTTGGCTTTGATGGTATGAATTTCGCCATTCAAGTTGAAGTTAAGGCAATTTTGAGAATAGTCCTAAATCACAACTTTTCCATGATGTGTGGTGGGTTGTTTTTTTTTTTTTTTTTAACATTGTCTGCCTTTATGTGCTTTCTAACATTTGCTCTCACTAATAATAGTCAATGACAATTCCGTATGGAGATCAGCAGTGGGCATTCCAAAGCTGGAATGCAAAGAATGAACCCATTCTTTATGCGTCGTCTTACGTGTTTGTCTTAGTTCCTTCTCTTTTTTCACTGTTGTTTTTGGTTTTTGTTTTTTTTGTTTTTTTTTTTTTGAGGTAAAAAAGATGCCATAAAGCCAAGGGAGACTAAAATCAGTAAATTCGGGGAATATTTATTAAGCAGGTACTCTGTGCAAGGCACTGTGCTAGGAAGATGAGGGAGATTCAGAGGTGAATGTGGTAGTCTCTGCCTTTGGGAAACTCACCTTTTAGTGTGGGATATGGCTATAAGCTATTTTAGAACACAGGGTAGAAGTTAGTAATGTCAAAATAAGGTCTGTATTGAACTGTGAGCACCAAGGAAAAGGAGCAGTTCATTCTGTTGCAGTGAATCAGGGACTGTTTCACAGGGAAGGTAACAATTGTGCTGATCCTTGAAGTTTAAGAGGTATTAGATTGACAAATGGAGAAATGACCATTCATTCCAGGTGGAGGGAAACTTACTCTTGTTAATAAGATAAATCTTTGAAATTCACATACTGCATCTTTCTTCCAAAGAGTTCTGGTTATTTTATCACAATCTGATTAAGTTATCAGATTTATCATTAGGGGAAGCAAGGCCCAAAGAATTGCCCTACACATTTCCAAGCTAATGACTGATGAAAATCCATTTCCTTTCACAGTTTACAAAACGTACACTGTCTTTCTAGCTAAAGTGAGGCTAAGAACTTCATTTTTCAGAATTCAAGACCTTTGCTCTGTCCACTGTGCTACTGTGTCTGTCTGTTAGAGTCAGTGTTCGCCAGAATATTTCCTAAATCATCCTCTTCAGCAATGTGCTATTGGTTAGTTCCTTCAGCTGTCACTTTTAGGATGTTCTGCATCCCACCAAGTCTTACTGTGCTAAGAGTGTACTATAGCTTTGTCTGGTTAGCTTTCCTTTCCAAAAATGAAATCATTTTCTCCTGGGCCTGAGTTGAAAGGCGTGTGAGTAAAGGATAGTATTGGAGGTGATGTGGCCAATGAATGGACACTAGACACTCCCTTTTTTCCATCCATAGGAGAGCAGATGTGAAGGACCTGCACCAGGATGGTGGTTAGCAACAGTGGCCCGTGCCAAAGCACTTACCAAAGTGATGACTAAGGTTGGTCATGCCAAGTACTATTACTGAGCCTGGTGTAGGGTACAGATGTTATTTACCACCAAAACTGTAAAAACCACCAATACGAAAATTTAAATTACATTTCCATTTTGCCTCCAGGCTGGACATAGCCACTGCCCCAAGTTGTGCACCACCTTAGCAACTTTATCTAAGCTAGATTTTTAAGGACACTGAGAGATCAGTGCTGAAACATTTTCTTCCCATTGAATACCAACTGACAGTGGTATTCCATGTGATTTTTCTTTTTTTAGTATAAGGATTCTGTTTGTGACAGATGTAGGTAAGGGGATTGGCAGTGGACCTGGAGGTCTTAAGAGTTTGAGAATAATCTGAACCCTATAAATCCCATCATGTCTAGCTAGTACAGTGCCTTGTACCCTGTGATTTTCCCAGTGTGTTTGATGAAATGTCAAAGCTGATCCCCAAATCAAAGGTTAATTTTTTTGCTCAATAAAATAGCCTACATGGTTTAAAGACTATAAAGTATACTTTTGTCATTTCAATTTCTTGGCCAGATGTTATGAAATTCAGGTCTGGAAAGGAATTCTGTAAGGTACTTTGGTCCATGAGTGGCTAATTTAAATAATGGGGTACCTAATTTCTTTAATATAGAATGATAATTGTAATATTTATCAGACATAAGCATTAAGAGGCATGGAGATTATAGAAAGCTTCATTGACATTTTTAATGTGAGAACAGAGGTGGGAAAGAGGATGAAATTGGCCTGCCTCTCCACCTTTTCTTTCCTCTTTTGAACTGGAAAAAATATAAGTCCCTGCAACTTAAGCGGGAGATTAGAATTCGGATTGTATGTGGTTAAGCAAGTCCAGTGTGGCTAATACAATTGCATTCACCTTAGCTACAGCACACAATTTGCATATTACAGCACAGCCTCCTCCAGAAGAAGGGAGAGAGGATTGACTGGCTTAAGCCTAAACTAAACAAGGGAAGTAATATTTCAAGTTTCAAGTTTTGTTGTGACTTTTCTAATCCCCCTTAGTTTCTTAATTGGAACAGGACTGACTAATCTTCTACTGTACACTTACCGCATCACTGTTTAACAAGGTACATTGCCTTTTTGCTTATAAATTATATCAGAATCTTCTAAAATTTACATCTATATAAATAATTGTTTTCCATTTCTTCCCTTTCTTATCTACTCCTTGTCCAATATATTTTTGCCAGCCATTGTGCAGTATTGGTGGGACATGGCTTTCTTAATAAATGAAAGTACCAAATATAGAAATAGTTCCCCTTTAATCTCCAAATATTATTTTTAAGCTTATTAAAGCTGGGACAGGTAATTTATGACTGAAAGTAATAACTATATAATTTCTTCCTTATAACTAAATTTCTTGACTCTGCTTATAAAAATAACAACTGTGATTACTCCCACCTTGATGAGTTAATCAAGGAAATGCTTTGTAGGTACATTTCAGAAATACGATTCAGTTTTTATAGCATTGTAAGATCTATTGTGGGTACGAAAGTGCAGTGATCTTAATTGCTTACATCAGAAAATCCTTTAGATCTGCACTGTCCAATATGGTAACCATTAGTCATATATGACTATGGCTAGTCTGAATTGGGATGTCTTCTAAGTGTTAAAATACTCAGACATTCAAAGACTCAGTACAAAAAGAGAATATAAAATACCTCAATTGTTTATTATGAATTTATGTTGAAATAATATTTTTAATATATTGGGTTAAGCAAATTATTTTAAAACTAATCTTACTTATCTTTTCTCACTTTTTCAATGTGGCTACTAGAACATTTAAGATTGCATATGTATGGCTTACATTATGTTTCTGTTAGACAGCACTGTTCTACCTCATTAAAAATAAACTGTAAGTTTTCTTAGAAGCTTAATTAAAGGAACTTGGATCCAGTTAAACTAATATACCCTTACAGTGGTAAGGGAGAAATATGATATTGTTCATCTTTAGGTTAAAGAGGGCCTTTCCACTGGCTGGACACCTCTAAGTAGGATGTCATGCAGTCTTTGTGTTGCTTATTAGTAGTCATTGTCCCTTAACTCTGTAGTAGGAATGCCTACTTTGAGCTCTTGATTTAAGCACTAGCCAAAATAGTGGCTTTTGTTTATTAGAGAAACATCAAATAAGAATAATCTCCATTGACTACTTGCTCTTAGTCACCCTCCTCCTTCCTAATTGAGAAGAGCATGTCAGAACTTCCATTTCTCCTGCTTTATTCAACACTGTCAGTTGGCATGCTGACCTCTTACTAATATTTATTGTGCTAATTTTGGACAACAGGATAGAAAGGTCTGTAGAGAAATTACCAAGAAATAAAGATCATCTTCACTTAAGGGTAAAACTCAGTTTTATTTTTCTAACACTATCCCTAACCTCTTTCTCTATATTTTCTTAACCATACTCTTTAATGTGAGGTGGATAGCACATTTTTAGAAGCTTTGCATGTGATCTTCTAACAGAAATGAGAATAATAAAAGACTAATATTTTATATATTGCTTTTAAGTTCGAAAACAGCCTTGTGAATTAGATAGGGTAAGAGATATTTTATTGAGGCGTAAATGGGACCAGTGATTAAGTATCTAAACCCAGATCAGTCATCTTGTTAATGACATAGTCAGGATTTTGTTCTTAGACTTCAGACTCCAAATCTTGAGTGTTATTTTAAAAAATTACCAACATACAGCTCTCAAATTTGTCAGTCTGATTATCTTTAGTAAGATGCTCTAAATTTTAAATAGATTCAAAGGACAAAGACAGATAGTAAGCCTATTTACCTGAGAAGAAAATTAAGATTTGGAGGCCATTCCTGCTTTTTCATTCCATAATTGAGCTTTTCTCAAATATCAAGTCGGGTCCGAAGCAGCTTATATCAAAAACAAAAACAGCTTCATATGAAGGAAACCAGTAAAACTGCTACAATTCTATGTTACTATAAAATATTTTAATTATTTTGAAAAGAGAATATTCTGACAGATTCTTATATTCAGTGTGATCATATGAAGAAAATTAACTTTAGAAAGACTTCCCTATTTATAAGGCTGTTGCCTGTTTATTCAACTCCCGAAGTGGAAGGACATGCATGGTGTGGACAATGTGCCATATCCATTTCTCTTGGGAATGATATTTTTATGTTATGTAGTTTAACTTCCCAGCTGTACCCAATCCCAAAGCATGACGGTGAGGCTGAGGGAAGGGTCTCAGAAATGTTTTTGAAAAATGGAGCTTGAACACCTCAGATTTGGTACAGAAAAGCCACTACACCTCTCCTACCTATTGGTTAGTGGCTTAGTAAAAGATGAGTGTAACTTTAGCACTAGGAAGCCATCAGATGGAAGATTATACTGAAAGATGAAGGATCAGCAAAGGACATGCTCTGATGGTATATAACTGAACATTTAACTAGTGCCGAAAGTTGTATTAATTTCTTGAGGACAAAGCATTTAAAACACTTCAGAATATCACAAGTTTTGAGGAAATCCATTGTACTTCAGTAGATTATGGACTATTCCATTGATGCTGAAGTATTGAAATAAGATGCACTCTCAGAATTATAGCAAAGATTACAGAGCTTCCTTCTCGGGGCTTTCACAGGCTCCGTTACAGCAGGCATTTTTGGAAAAGCTCTGTTAATTAAAATGCTTTATTTATATACTAATTTTCATCCCATCTTCCAAATGTGAAAGGGAATTAAATACAAAATGGCTAATTTTAAATGTCAGGGTTCTTTTTTTCCAAGCCAACCTTACATTAAGAACAGGAATCCCTATGCCAAAGAAATGGTTCCCAATTATCCCATCCTGGGTTTTGTTATGCATTGTACAGAAGTCAACAAAACAAGTATGTAACAGAACCTGCCTAAATAACAGCCACCCTCATTAAAATCAGAATTAATCAGGGGGTGATTGAAGGAAGCAATGCTTCATAGGTTCCCCCTTTTTCTTCTTTTCTAATCATAGAACAAAATATGTTACATAAAAGGATTGGAACTATTATGCAGTACTCAATTAGAGGGAGGTGAATAGGTCTCTAACATGCTGTTTTATCAAAAGAGCAGACTGGTGTTTGCATGACTGTTGTTTCATTACAGACCCTGTCATTAATTCCATGTGTCAATACTGCCCTGTAGTACACAGAGCAGACAAGAAAGAAGAGCCCTTGAAAACAAGGGAATGATTTTTGAGTCGTTATCAAGCTAAGTGGCAAGCGGGAAGCTGAAACTCGTATAGGTAAATTCGAAGGGACTCTTGGGAGATCTGCAAGTGGGAAACAAGAATGCATTTTACCAACTGCTTAATTATGTCCTGTTTTTCAACAAGTACACTTGAATTGAATGCTTTGTTTGTATTGCACAAAAACATGTGCTTTGGGCAAGAGTATTCTCTTGTTTCCAGGTCAAGTAAGGTGTTTCATACACATACACATCTGGCCTATTCTATAATGTGCTATTGGGTATGTTAGTATCTGAGCCCCAATATTGCACTGTCATTTCTGGGGGAAAGTTACATAGGAACCAGAAGTCTAAAAAGTGGAGCTTTCTCTAAGGTCCTGAGAGGTTGTATAAGCCCAGGCATCCCAGAGGAGCATACTTACAAGGAAATGGTGGCTCAGGAAAATGCGGAACTATATCTGGGGAAAAAAAAGACAGACTATAAAACTTTCAGTATGGTATAAATTCCATAATCTCCCATCCCTAAACCTTTAAAAAAGTACTTTTTGGTTTCCGTTAGCAGTCCTGAGGGTTAGGCTGGGGCAAAATAAGGTTTCCTTTCTTGGACGTGCTTTATCTGTGTCCTCGTGCCTGGCCAAGCCCTTATAGATTATGGTTCCTTATCGTTTAGTAAGATCAAATTTCTAAATGATGTTTCGTTCCAGTTGAACATTCTTGGAGGCTTATCTCTTCCCTGGCCAGATGCCTGATCAGATGAGAAGCCCGCCATGATACTGTCACAGTGCCTAGAATGGGCTCTTTATCCAGTAGACATCACTGTACTTTTTGATGATAACGAGGGCAGTCTTAACTTGTGTTAAGGCCTGTGTATAGCATTGAAGGTAAGTATGAAGGAGTTATTGCTATGTGAATATCTTAACCCTGATGCACATTTCAGTATACAGTATCTTCGTTTAACTACATGATCTACATATATCTAACACCTAGCCATCCTTTTTAGATGGGACCTTCATAATTTAGGACCAGTAACTCTTCATGAAATGGCCTGTTTATTGAGGGCCATGATTGAATTTAGATCCATCCTTAAAACATTTGCCATTGCTTTGAATTTATTTTTGGAATCATTCTAATCATTTGCTGGTAGCTTTGCAGAAAGGACTTGTGGTCTTGGTGTATGTCGGTGACAATTAGGTAGGCTGCTGTGCTTGACTTTTAGGTTTAGAAGATCTTGATTAGAAACAAAAGCCTAGCAGTTTTAGTGTCTTAAAAACCTAGTAGCTTTTTAAGTAGATCATAATTATTTAGTAACCTAATATTTAGACTCTTGGAATTAGAATAGAATCTTAGGGATCATCTTGTCCAACCCCTTCATTTTATAGATGGGGAGACTCAAGCCCAGAGAAGGAAATGACTTGCCCAAGGACACCCAGCACGTTAGTGGACAATCTGAGACTAGACCCAGTGGCGCCCCATATGTAAGCAGCCAAGTCTACATGAATCAGTGGTTGGAAATTCCAGGTTGTATGGCACAAAGAGGGCCTTGATTTCTGGATGGTCAGAATGTCTGATGACACTGACTCATCAGGGAAGTAATTATAGTTAAAATAGTATGAGGATGACTCGTGGCAAATGGTTCTCTACCATTGTCCATTTATGCTATGACCCATGTATTACATTCTTTCAGTAGAACTTTACTGAGCACCTATTATGTGCCCATCCTAGATACTGCAGATCCCAGCCAGATAAGACATGGACTCTGTCCTCAAGTTGCTCAAGTCCAGTAGAGAATGAGAAATCCCTAGAAAGCATCATGCAGAATTCCCTGTAGAGTGCTAATACTTTTCCTAATTGTAAATCTTGGTGATGAAAGTGAACCTTTTCTCTTGGTCAGGGTTTGTTTATTAGGAGTCACATAAAACACTATACCATTCCTTTCTGTGAAAATACAAGATAATACCAACTGCAGCTAAATTGAGTTCATAAACACTTATTGAGGATCTACCATCTGCAAGGCACTGTGCTAGACACATAGGGATATGAAAATGAATACAGCGTAGAATATTTTCTTTTTAATATGTCAAAGCAGTATTGTTTTATAGCTTTCAACCTTTGTAATAAGAATTATTTTTAATAAATAGTCTTAAAATACGGGACCCTTGAAATAGAAGACAAAATATCTCTGTACTGTAACCCAGACTTGTCAGCCCAGGATTGCAAAGTCTCCATCCAAATCCTCTTTTGTACCCCATATCTGTCTTGAGCTTTCTTTTTCCTTTATCTCAGCCAAGCTAGCCTGCTTGCCAGTCCCTGTACACAACTAACTCTCGCTTCTGTGCCTTTGCTTGACTAATCTTCTGCTTCGGGATGCGTTTCTCCCCGTGAATCTATGTCCATCACTGCCATTACAGTCTGGCCCTGAATCCATCTCCTGCCAGGAGCCTGTGATCAGCATCCGCATCTCCTCTGTGTCCCTCCCATGTGTACATAGCCCGTATGACTGGTGGAATAACAGTTCTGTGGTATTCATTAATGCTTCCCATTCTCTGTCCACATCTTGCTGATCTAGATACAACAGATCTTACTAAATGAAGCAGCTTAGTATAACCAGGTCACTTTTCAGACCTTTTAGGAGTAAGTTTCTATATCAAAGAATTCATTTTGGTATTTGTGGACTGTTATATGATAGAGAAGAAGATCAGAATCGTTAGGATGGGGGTTTGAAAAGTAAGCCTCGGGGTCCATAAGAGAAAACAGTCACATATCTATAAGTGATCCTCTCTCCTTCCATTCCCAAACAGGATGAGAAATTGCCTTTAAATAAATTTCAAATACAGTAAGGGTGTATTGAACTGTCAGGCTAGGGGAAGCAGGGCTCTGCCTGTTAATCATCTCAAGCTTGTTGATCTGCTGTTCTGTAATTCCTTTAATATTGTTTAATGTGTGTGTGTTTTACCTTCTGAACTGACTAAAAGCTTCTTGAGGACAGGGACCATGTCTTTTATTTGCTTCTGCATACTCGTCCCCCACTTATTCCCAAAGACTGCCCTAACAATCTTGTGGAAACCTTCCTTCCATAAGCACATAAAGGACAGGAAATGCATTTCATGGGTTCCAACTACATCCCAGCCATTGCACTATGTACTTGATATGTATAAGGACCTTTCACCCGCATGATGATTCAGTGAAATGGGTATTGCTATCCCAATTCTACCGATAAGGAAGCTGAGGTTCAGAGAGTTCAAGATCTTACTGCTATAGAACCTAGGTCTGATTCCAAAACCTTTATATGCCTTTCACTGTACCATAATAACAACAACTAATATTTAGGACTCCTTTACAGTTCATAGAACTCTTTCATTTACACTATTATTGTTGCTGTTACTACTACCACTGCTAGTATTATAACCCCTTAAGTCATCACTAGGAAGTAGGTAGGTAGAGCTAGTATTATTATCCCCATTTCACAGATGGGAATACAGAGACTCAGAGACTTGCCCAAGATCACACAACTGGTAAGTGGAAGAGCCAGGACTTCAAAGAGATTTCCTGACTCTAGACCTTTTTGTTCTTTCCAGTGTATCACATTGCCGCCTTAATTTATTTGCATGAATGCATAATTATTTGGCCAGTTATCACTGACACCTCTCCTACAGGAGTGTCAGTAAGACAAGACATCCTATAGCATCCTGTAGCCAAGTGAAAAAGAAAATAATTCATATCCTTAGAGGAGCATCTATGTTAGTAGAGGGGTGATACAGAAAATCCAAAAAATAAAACCTTGAGAAGAATAGTTCACAAGTGAGAATTAAAATATGAGCCCTTTTATTCTATAGATGAATTTTCATAATTTGGCCATAAAACTTTTGTAATGTTTTTAATTATTTCTATTATAAAATTGGATTAGGGAGTAGGGGTGAAACCTATGGACTTGATTTGAAAATATTCCTCCTGGGTTTGGATGGGAAAGTACTGGCTACCTTGTGCAAGCTGGTAGCTAGCCCCAGTATCATTCTGTTACCAGAGAAATGCAGAAATATTAGGAGTGATGGCATGCCCCGCCCCCCAGCAGTTCATCACTATCTTGGTAGAATTCATACAATCTCATCTACTGATCCCATTCCACCCACCCATACCCTTCACCGCACCTCACCTTACTGTTCCTGCAGTCACCATACCCCTTCAAACCTTTGAACATTCTGATCCCTTAGTGTTTCACCCCCGAAGGTGGTCCCCTTCTCCTTTTGTATTGATTATTAGTGAAGTGTCCAGGATCACAAAGTCCTTCAGGACAACCAGAACTAGGAATTGTTACTAAAGTACAGATGTGTAGTATGAACTGGTACTAGAGAGAAGTTTCAGTGGAAGCAGATTGTTCTCTAGTTCCACTAAACATTTCTACCTGGTTGTCGTGTAGAGTTCTTCACTGTCCTGAAAGATGTCAGTGTCTTCCCCCATCCCCCAAAATCTGCTCCATCTGCTGTGCTCTTGCTCGAATGAATGGTCACCATCCACATGGTCATCTGAGCTGGGAGCCATAGAGACAGTCTTCCTCACTCCCCTTTACCAACTCTGCCCTCCCAGTGGATGACAGCTCTACCTTGGAAGTGATGCCTTTTCTTCCCACAACCACAACCCAACTTTCTGTCTCCTCTCACACACACTGTTACAGTGACATCCTCGTGACTTGCCTCTCTGCCAGTTTCCCTGATTCCGATGTGTCTTTGCACTGCTGCCAGAGATTCTTCCCTATAAAGCAACCCTGGCTGGGCATTCCTTACAGACTAGGACCCAAGCTGCTTACTTTGACATTCAAGACACTTGACTCCCAGACCCCAAACTGCCCTTGCAGACTTACTTCCTGCTGTTCCTTCAGTGAACCTTACCCCTCCCCAAACACTGGGCCCTTTCCCAGCTTGAGAGCAGAGAAAGAAATTGACACAATCCAGAAAGGTCTACACAATCACAAGTAGGTGGGACCATACAGAGCCCTCCACACAATCTCCCTTGCCAGAAAAGTCCTGTGCCATCTTTGCCTGGCATAGGACACCTCCCTGGAGGTGCTGCTCCCACCTTCCCCAGGTGATCAGATCGATGCTTCGTCTCAGGAGCTGTGATTTCCTTTGTTCCTGATCCTATTACAGCATTTACCCCATTATGTCCTAAGTTATTTTCCATGAGTATGTTTCACTCACTGCTCGAGGGCAGCAGCTGTGCCTGCCTTCCTTCTCTCCCCAGTATATGACACAGTTCTCAGCACATAGTTGTTGAACAGCTGAACTCAGAGTGTGTTCCTTCAGTGCAGTTAGAGCAGTTAATCCAGATGTGCAAAGAGCCCTGAACTGGGATTCAGGGACTGTCCCAGGTCCAGCTTTGCCACTAGACATGTGACCTTGGGTAAGTCACTCAGTCTCCTTTATTAAACAAGGGAGTTGGACTAAATGATCTCTAAGGCCACTTTAAGTTCTATGATTCTGACCCCATTCTGGGATCACGAAACACATTTCCTACTTTATAAATATTTAGCAACCTCAATTTAACCAGTCAAACATCAATATTAATAGAGTCTTCAGACTCTCAGCAGAAGTCTCCTGGTAAGAGCTGCTTGATTAGGCTCCTGTTGGCTTATCCAGTGACCACTGAGCTGTTCTTCCCCTTCCCCAGAAGTTTCTCTGCACTTGTAACACTAGCACACGGTTGTGTGGCTGGCCCTTCCCAGGAGGGAGCCCTTCTTTGTGCTGGCCTGAGGGACAACCACAAGGAAGCAGAGGGAGAGGAGGCTTTATTATCTTCCTTCACTCTAGCTCCCACCAACATTACAGTTGCTGCCATGTGGGTTCTTGCTGCAGACATGTTTTTAGGGGGTGATGGCCGTTTCTGTGAGAAATAAGCTTTAAGCAGCTCGTGTGCTCTTCAAGACTCCTTTTAAAGTACGCTGCTACTTTTTGGGGTGGGAGGAGGACTAGAGTTAGCAGCTCAACAGGTACATTCACCATAATCTCCATATAATAAATAAGAGCCCATGAAAAGATTAAACAAATCTTTCCTAACGCTTTTTGATTGGCTTAATCAATAATCATCTTTAGATGAGGCCGTAACTTGTGGAGTAGATATAATTGGATTAGCTGAGGAGAGGCAGTTGGGGAGCTTTGAAGAGATTAAAATGGCTGTCAATCCCATAATTAAACTGCCACAAACAAAAGCAATGGTGTTTTTTTTGTTGTTGTTTTTTTTTTTAAAGAAGGAGAGAAGAAGGAAAGAAAAGGGAGGGAGAAAGTTGGGAAAGGCCAACTGATTTGAAATCAATAAGTACTCATATATCACTAGAGACTGGAGAGGGAAAAATCAAATGGCAGATTTATTCCATTAAATGAAATCCATACATTTCAAATCAGCCATTTAATTACATGGCTGGTCCACTGGGACAGGTGAAATTTTGGCAGCTTCAACTTCACTAAAACAAATCCACAAAAGGAAAAAAGTTAATTATTAAAAACAGAAGAGACCTGCTCCTTGTCCTGAGCCCATTTAGACCTTGACTTTTCATACTTTTAATTGGCTTAGTAGGTTTGGCCTGTGTGAATGAAGTCTTTTATCTCCCTCTTTTTCTTTCCATACCCCTTTCATCTTTCCTGTTACAAACACACAGAGAGAGCTTGAGGAAAAATACTTTGGTTTTTAAAGACTTTTCTTTTTTTTTAAAGGATGTGGATTTGGGCGGGGGGAGGGTGTGTGTGTGATGCTGGTGAATACTTTTTTCTCTCTCTTTTATCTCTTTTTCCAGAGAGGAGTTGCTTAAACCAATGGGACTAAAACCTGATGGGACAATAACGCCTTTGGAGGAAGCACTCAGCCAGTACTCTGTCATCGAGGAGACCAGCTCTGACACAGACTGAAAGCATCACCTGCTCAAATCTCAATATTGCTTTTATCAGCATCTTTTCTCTGTAGCTCCAGGGGAATCTTTTCTCTAAAACATTTATGCCCTTGCTTTGGCTAGAAACACATTAACTGGTTTACTCATTGAGAATCCAGCGTATTTAAGAAGTGATCCTGTGTTTTTGCGATATTGAGGCATTCATACAGAGCTGCAGTTAGATGGAGTTGCAGGGACTAGGAACAGGAAAAAAAAATTCCATTCTGTCAAGATGGAACTGAAGGACTTCACTCTATAAGGCAGCCTTGGTTGAATCTGGCAGTTCTGTTTGCCAAGATTCTTAACAGAAGATTTAGCTGTGTCCTTCCTCTCACTTGTGTGAGCTGCCCTTTCTGAATCTCTCCAGAGACGGAGGCACATGAGAAGCAGAATGAGCTGCTAAAAGGGGCTAAGGCAAGTGACCCTTTAGATCAGGACTGAGTGAATGGAAGCCAAGCAGCTGCTCCATAGGCCTAGCCCCACTCTTCACTTCATTTCAATTTTGTATAAATCTATAGAGACTCACACACACACACACGTGCACACACACACACACACAGCCCCAGACTTGCAAACTGATTACATTAAAAAAGTTTGTATGTCAGTTACCTAGAACTTCAGAATACATTTCTCCCTATAAAGTTACAAAGGATGGTTTAGTTCTGAGGCAGCTACCAATGCCTATTTATTCCCTAATAACCTGAACACTAGTACCATAGAACTGAACCCCGCCTGTATTGCTGCATGGGGAGCATGCATTCTGAGGTCTAACACAGGGGTGCCAGGAAAACATTCCCTCCAACCCGGAAGAGGGAATGGGGACCCCTGGGTACTGGGAGTTCTTCTGTGGCCTCTGCTGAGGGTGGAGGAGACAGCAGCACCCATTTGTACATATAGGTCATTCATACGCCACGTTTTAAATCGGGGACTGTGTGTGCTTGTGTGTGTTCTACCTTTCTACCATATGTGATCAGTTTAATGGTAACTTTATTTATTTAAAAAAGAAACACAAATAGTTACTGTTAAACTGATTAAGGCTGTTTTTACTTTGGTAAAACAGATTGGTCATATGAAAAAGTAGAAAATGAATCATGCAGTAGACAGTGGGCCTAGTTAATCAATGGCTAAAGTTGAAAAGGGGTTGGTTTCCTCTTATATATATATATGTATGTATGTATATACATATATATATACACATAATGTGCTTAACCACTGCCTTTTAAAACTTTAAATTAAATAAAACATTGGGGTTGATTCAATTTAGCCATCTGTGTGTGTTTCTTTATAAACAATACTATTTATTGTTTATTGGGGTAAAAATACTATTTCACAGTTTATGCTTTTTTAAAGTGCTTTTACATCTGTTATCTCAGTTGTAATAAATAGCTTTTCTAAGGATAAAGTACACAGAGTATTAGTGAAATGTCTTTTATCCAGAAGTCACTTCTCTGGCAAAAGTACAAATCAGGAATACAGTTTTAAAAGGCCTTTGAGCTGCCAAAAGAGAAGTCAGAGTTTCTTACAATTTATTTCTACGTGAGAGCCTCAAGAATCTATCTCACTTTTTGCCTCTCTGCTAAAATTTGCATATATTTTAACATGTTTAGTTAATCTGACTTTCAAGTCCACCAAAAAAAAAAAATGGCAAAGGAGGAGGCTGTTGGATGGAAGGCAGACCTACTGAAAGCAAAAATCCAACTGAAAACTGGATAGGAATGTGGGGAGAATGAGAACTACTTGAGGTATCATAAGTCTGGGACCATCTGTTTCCCAAAGGACATTCTAGTTGACCCAGAAAGTATCCATACAATAGTATGGCCCGTAAACTAATTCTCATAATGATGACCTTGTGTTTCTTTTTTAAAGAAGTTAAATCCAGAATACTCTATAAAAAGACTATAAAGAACACAATACATTTTAGGATTTTCATCCAAAATAACTGGAGTAGAAGTTATGGGCGACCCATGTTTTAACAGTAAATAAAGTGAAACTTGGTAATTCATAATTTTAGATTAAGTGAAAAAAAGTTTAGAAAAAAGAATTTTAAGTATTTTTGTTACTTCATTCTACAAATGCATTTTTAAGATATTTTTATAATTTCTGCAATCAGATAGCTTTGGCATGAGTGTCGCTTACCTAAATGAAGACATGTTTAATGAAATACCATCTTGCCAGCTTTATGCAGAGTTAATGTTTGAACAGTCTTGTTTAAGTTACTGTGCTCTTCTGTTTTCAGTGAGTTCTGTTTCATTTTGAATTTCTCTGTGCTGGGCACTAGGCTTTGTTTTGAAGAGAGAATTTGCAGAGGGAGAAGATGAAAGTGACTTCATCTTGCACATGGAAAGAGAACCAACATCTGTCAATTGCTTGCTCTGTGCTGGGCTTTTTATGTATCTTTATCTTGTGTATCCTCGTCACATCTCATGTTAGAGATCATCTCTGGAAAGCACAGTAAGTTACCCAACATCACACAGCAAGTAAGACTCCAACTTGCACTGGTCTGACCCCCCAACACCTCACCTTCCCCTTCACATTGCCCACGGGGGTCCACCTTGTGCCTCCTTATGACTTTGGAATGCTGGGAGACTGGTAATTCTCAGGCCATTTTAACCAATAACTATTTCAGCATAACTGGTTTAAAGAACTTATTACATAGGGAGGTGACCCAAATGAAGTTGAAGTATGAGCAGAAAACTTGCTCAGTTAGTACTGAATTTCAGATAAGGGCGTGGAATCCTTTAGGTCAGAGATTAGGGCTGCAGGCTCCCCAACACTACCGCCCTGCCCTGACCCTCAACATGTCCTGGCTCGGTGACCTGCAGTGGGGATGGTGAGAATACACTGGCCAACTGCACTCTGCAGGCCCCTGTGTCTACATCCCTCCCAATCTTTAAAACGGTATGGGGAAGCAAGTTCAAACATAAGGCACTTGAGCTGCTTAGAGTAACAGTCAGCAAATACCTGAGGCCCTTTCTAGCCCTTTCAAGCCCCTTTCACACACCCACTGATCCTGAGAGGTGGACAGGATGGACCTTACTGTCCCTCAATAAAGGTGTGGGCAGAGGTGGTATAAGTATGCAACCTCCCCTCACGACCATCAGTCTTGCTGCCTCCCAGTACTAGATGTCTCTTATGTTGACTTCCCTTCCCCCTCAGATTTTAAAAATAATATATGTTTCATTGTGGAAAGTCTGGAGAATACAGAAAATCCTAAAGTTAATCATTGACCCCACAACCCACCACCTGAGATAGTCTCTGTTAATGTTTCAGTGTATTTCCATCCTGTGTTTTTTCTATGCGTATATAATTTATTTTACTACTAGATTGGGATCATGCTGTATTTACAGATTTGTATCCTGCTTTCTTCTTTAACATACTGTAAGCATTTTCCCATGTCAATAAATATTCTTCAAAAATTAATGGCTATATGATATTCCATTATATGCATTGTGGTAAACAGCAGTAATTGCTTACCCAGTATTATTATTCCTTACTAATAGAGGAGACATCATGACCTATCCCTCATCCCCTCAAAAATCAGTGCCTGCTGCCTTTCTGGGTGGCAGCGTGGGCCTTGTCAGCACTGCAGAGCTGCAGGAAAGGGGAATGGGCACCAGGAGAGCAGACTAGCTCTGCCATACACAGCCCAGCAGGAGCCTTGGTGGCACAGATCATGACACAGCTAGATTAAGTGCCTAGATGATTCTATAATTTTTGTTAAGGAGAGGCATTTGAAAAGAGCACAGTATCTAGCTGACTTTAAGAAGTCTGCATGTGAGGAAAAAAAAAAGATGTCAATCATGTTTACTATGGTGTCCAGTTACTGACATTACATTGTTTGGAGCTATTCTTCACTGCAATAGCAGAAGTGAAAGGGTCTACCCAGGGGTGGGGAGAGACATGTTATTCTTTCAAGAAAAGTGAAGGGACACCTGTCAACACCAGTGGGTAGTGATGAGCACAACACGGAGAAGGAACAAATGAATGGCGTTCCAGGGACAGGTTATATGGGTGAGGGAGGCAGGAGGGAGAGAGTTCTGACAACTGCCCTAAGTGAAAAGATGCAAGAAACAGGTTTCTAGAGAGGATGTGACTGACACACTGTCCCAGCACCCAGTCTTTAAGAAGACTCAGAACACCCTTTTCTTAAGGGAGGGGTGGGGAGATTAAGCCTCAGTTGCTGAATCATGCATTGTACACAGTGAACCAACATTCCTCTGCATCTAGAATGGTGTTAGCTACATAGCATCCTTGACAGAGAGGGGAAAATTGTCACTCCAGTCCAGAGTTCAGTGGTTCAGATGAACCCTGGTTGAGAAAGGCTGTCTTAAAAGATCAAAATGATTATCTGAGGCTTCTGGAGTCTGATTTGTGTTTTCCTTTAATGTAACAAAGGGAAGATCCTGGGCCCTAGTCTCCAGCTCTACTGTATCCAGGTCTCACAGACCTGTACCTTTTCTGCATTGAACATAATTATAGCTATATATACTTCCTGAATAATTAGACAGTCTAAACACTTTATGTGCACTTACTAATTACATCTTCATGACTGTCTTATGAGGTAAGTACTATTAGAATAATTCCCACTTTCCAGATGACAATAATAAGGCATAAAGATGTTACATACTATGTGCAAGCCACACAGACAATAAGTAGCAAAACTTGAACTCAAACCTACATGATATCTCTGTAAATACTATGCTATATGTTGCTTCTGCAATCAGAAAAAATGCAATAAAGTCTTATTTGAGAGGAAAAAATTTTCAGAAGTGATTGAATAGTAAAAACAAAATTGGAAAATAACTTCAACACATTTTTCCTCACTCCATTTCCAGATCCCCACTGCATAGAATACCATAGCCCTGCTAGTCTCAAAGAAAAGGCCCATACTCAACAAGCACACCAGTCCACATTGGTGTCCAGTAAACATTCACTGAGCATTTACCATGTACCATGCATGACTGACTTCCCTGGTGGCTCAGACGGTAAAGCGTCTGTCTACAATGCGGGAGACCCGGGTTCAATCCCTGGGTTGGGAAGATCCCCTGGAGAAGGAAATGGCAATCCACTCCAGTACTATTGCCTGGAAAATCCCATGGACAGAGGAGCCTGTCTGTGGGGTCGCAAAGAGTCGGACATGACAGCAACTTCACTTTGATGCACGACTGAAGTGACAGCATGCACAGGCACTGTTCGAGGTGCTTGGGGACACAAACACAACTGAAAGTCCCTGTCCCCAAAGTGCCCATAGTGTGAGAAATCCATAACCAAAGCCTAGACAAAGTGCTACAGGATGCCAGCAGGAATGTGGGGTTGAGTAACAGTTTCATAAGTGACATTTGAGCTGAGCACGAGTTCACCATGTGGAGGAGAAAAAAAATGGTTCCCACCAAAAGAACTGGCCCCAACAAAAGCTTGTGTGTTTGATGTGATTATAGAACACAAGCAGCTGAGTAGGACTGAAATAAAGGCATCCCATATCTCAGATGGCACACGTGAGGAGCAGCATTTCAGGCGAGGAAAGGACAAACCAGAAGGATCATGCTGACCTCCCTATGGAGACTGGAGTGGAGAAGGGACAGGAAGTAAGAAAAGAGACCAGATAGAAGGCTGCTGCAGCTACACATGATGGGTAAGCAGGGCCTGAACTGGAGTAGTGGCAGGTGTGAAAAAGAGGGAATGGAGTAAAGAAATACCTAGACATTGGAATAAACACAATTTGGCACTGTGGAAAGGCAAGAAAGAGCTCATTTAAACTCAGGTGGGAATGCCTTTGGGGAAAAGATAGTCTAAAACACTGGCTCGACCAACCTGTGAGCTAAGCAACTTTCAGTTTGGGAACAGGAGGGTGGTGCTATGAAGTATTTCAAGGAATTTGCAGATCTGTAGGGTCTCCAAGCATCCTTTACACACTAAAAAATGTTTTGGATATCAAGTACAGCTGTTTTACAAATACTGTATCACATGTTGATGTGGTAAGAGTTCATTGATAAGCATTACTCAATTTATAATATCCTTTTGACCATCTGCATTTCTGTCAAAATATATAATGATAAATAGCTATCATGTGTGGAAAGAAGATCCACAAAGTTCAGGTTTAAAAAAAAACACCCAAAACCTCGAAATTGGAAGGACTTAGCTCTTGGTAACAAGTATCAGAAATTCAAGTTGAACTATCTTGGTCATGAAAGCATAACAGAAGGAGATGAACAACCGAGTTGTGCAAAGATGGAGACATCATGGGGGTCTCAGTTACAACCAAAACCCAAGTGTTGCTGTATTACAGGGGGAAGATAAAGGAACTTATAGAATCCTTTTATCCACAATGAGTTATGACTTTCAAAACTATTATTTTGTCTTTAAAGTTAAAAAAAAAAAACAATTTTTCTTGCTTTTTTCTTTTCTTCTCCACCCCTCTATCTCAAGACAGATGATAAGCTACCCAGGAATAAAGTCATGGACTCAGTAAATAAAAATACATGTTGATAGATGTAAAACACTATTTCATTCTACCCAAAGCAAACATTCCTGAAACTAAAAATTTTTATTGTTTCAATGTCTGTGGTTATAAGAGTTACTATTATGGTATTAAATGAATCTATTTTCTTACCAAAGGTACATTAAGCAATAGAAATTAATGAAGTGAATTTTATACTAAAATTTTATGTGAGCCATAAAAGGTCACCAATAGTAAAAATGAAAAAAAAGGAAAAGGAAAAAAAGCAAGAGAGAAAACCTACATAGGTCAAAGAATATGGTAACATCATACATTTTCAAGCATGTACATGCAAGAAGAAATTAAAAGTAATTCCAAATAGAGACACTTCTGGTTAAACAAAGCAGTCTGAACACACGCATTTACCTTGACAACCTCCTAAACCTATTAAAATAGCAGTGAATTGGATGTGTGGGAGTAAGGCTTAACCTCAGTAAGGCAATGAAAATGAGAAAGAAGATGACAGCTGAAAAGAGCTATCAACAAAATTTTGGAAACTAAAAATTTTGAAAATTTTAGATGAGCAAGAAATATTTGATGTAGGAAGAAGACAGAAGATGCAGAAAGATTAAAGCCTACAAGAGACAAGGGAAGCCAAAAGCAAGATGACACAGCTTATACCAGCTCATGAGAGCAGACTGTTAAATGCTTAGGAATTTTTACAAGCTGATTAAAATTATTCCTTATTAAAAATTATATAAAATTTAATTAAATAAGTTATATTAAAAACAAAGTTAATAAATGCTCAAAACTCCAGATACATGGGTGGGGTTTGAAACAGGCAACCAGGTTCCTCTCCCCTAGCTGCCTCGGCACACATTCCTGTTTTACCTCCCCAAGAGAAACCAGGAATTTTCCCTCAGGAGAAGTTATTTCGAAGGGCTCTGCACCTAAGGACTCAAGCACAAAAGATAACTGAGTACCTTACTGAAAACAGAAGGATCGGGTAGAAGATCTTCCCCCAGTCAACTCCAAGAACACTCGAAGCTAGTACCCTTATGGCTGGGAAAATGGCCCAAAAGAAGGATCTGAAGAGAATGAAAAGTAGGGATCTTCCAATGCAATGGCCAGATACCAGTCTTCTCACACTCAGGGAGGCCACCATTCACTCATTCACGAGATATGCACTGAATACATGCTAATGCCCCAGGCCTGCTTCAGGTACACATAAGTGAACAAAATAAAGACCCTGATCTTAGGAGTTTTAATTCTGGATAAAGACAGACAATAGATATAGTGTATCAGTGAACCTAAAAAAGCACACAATCCCTGATGCCATGTCAGGTGGCAATAATACCTATGGAAACTAAAGCAGAGTTAGGTCCAGATAGAAGTTTTATAAAATGGTGTCAGTGAAGGCATCTCTGATAAAGTGTTGTTTGAGCAGAGACCTGAAAGCAGTGAAGAAATAAGCAATGTGAACGTCTAGCTGATATTCTCTCTAGGCAGTGGGAACAGCAAGTAAGTGCAAAGACCTCGGAGCAATAATACCAATAATGACTGGGGAACTACAAGGTGTCCAGTGTAGCTGGAGGAAGAAACGTAAAGAGCAGTCAGAGATCCCTGGGGTCGGGAAGATCCCCTGGAGAGGGAATGGCTTCCCACTCCAGAATATCAATATTTAAAAGATCCACTCCCTAACCAATTTCTACCCTCTTGGGGGCACACTTACCACTGTTGAGAATGCACAGGAGACATCATAGCAACTCATTTTCTGAGCCACCTTACACACAGCATCCCAACGTCCAGTGAAATAGTACTAGTCTATTCTGCCAAAGAATAAACTGAGGCTGGCTTCCCTGAATCCACTTGCAATGCAGGAGACCCCGGTTCAATTCCTGGGTTGGGAAGACCCCCTGCAGAAGGGATAGGCTACCTACTCCAGTATTCTTGGTCTTCCCATTGTGGCTCAGCTGGTAAAGAATCCACCTGCAATGTGGGAGACCTGGATTCGATTCCTGGGTTGGGAAAACCCCGAGAAGGGAAAGCCTACCCACTCCAGTATTACCGCCTGGAGAATTCCATGGAATGTATAGTCCATAGGATCGCAAAGAGTCAGACACGACTGAGTGACTTTCACTCTCACATGAAAAAGAGAGACCTTGGCTCTCTATTCTGTTTCATTAATCTATGGATCTGTTTTCGTACCACACTACACTGCAGCTTTGTAATACAGTCTGAAGTCTGGGAGGGTTATAGCTCCAGGTTTGTTCTTTTTGTATCAGGACTGCTTTGGCAATTTGGGGTCTTTGGCAATTCCATATAAATTTTAGGATTATTTGTTCCAGTTCTGTGAAAAATGGTTTATTTTGATAGGCAGTGCATTAAATCTATAGATTGTTTGGGGTAATATGGCCATTTTCATAATTCTTCCATTCTAAGAGCACAAGATATCTTTCCATTTCTTTGAATTCTTTGAATTTCCTTCAATTTTTTTTTATAGTTTTCAGCATAATAGGTCTTTAGCCCGCTTGATTAGGTTTACTCCTAGTTTTTTGTTTTGTTTTGTTGAAGCTTTAAACAGGATTGTTTTCTTACTTCCTCTTTTTGATATTTCATTATTAGCATATAGGGCTTCCCTGGTGGCTCGGATGGTAAAGAATATGCTTGCAATGCAGGAGACCTCGGTTTGATCTCTGGGTTAGGAAGATCCCCTGGAGAAGGAAATGGGCACCCACTCCAGTATTCTTACCTGGAGAATTCTATGGACAGAGCAGCCTGGCGTGCTATAGTCCATAGCGTCACAAAGAGACAGGACTGAGCCACTAACACTTCCACTTCAGGTTTTCACTTTATTAGCATATACAGCGACAAAGAATTGATGCTTTTGAACTGTGGTGTTGGAGAAGACTCCTGAGAGTCCCTTGGACTGCAAGGAGATCCAACCAGTCCATTCTGAAGGAGATCAGCCCTGGGTGTTCTTTGGAAGAAATGATGCTAAAGCTGAAACTCCAGTACTTTGGCCACCTCATGCAAAGAGTTGACTCATTGGAAAAGACTCTGATGCTGGGAGGGATTGGGGACAGGAGGAGAAGGGGACGCCAGAGGATGAGATGGCTGGATGGCATCACTGACTCGATGGACCTGAGTCTGGGTGAACTCCAGGAGTTGGTGATGGACAGGGAGGCCTGGCGTGCTGCGATTCATGGGGTTGCAAAGAGTCAGACACGACTGAGCGACTGAACTGAACTGAGCATATAGAAATGCAGTACATTTCTGTATATTAATCTTAAATCCTGAAACCTTGCTGAATTTGTTATTAGTCCTAATAGCTTTGGATGGTGACTTTAGGGTTCTCTATATACAGTACCATTGTCATCTGCAAATAGTGACAGTTTTCCCTCTTTCCTTCCAATTTGGATATCTTTTATTTCTTTTTCTTGTTTGATTGCTACGATTAGGACTCCAATACTATATTGAACAGAAATGGTGACAGTGGGCATCCTTGCCTTGTTCCTGAATTTAGAAGGAGGGCTTTCAGCTTTTCACTGCTGAGTATTATATTGGCTGTGAGTTTGTCATAAATGACTTTATTTTGTTGAGATATGTTCCCTCTACAACCATCTTGATGAGTTTTTTAAATCAGAAATAAACCCATACACATGCCATTAATCTATGACAAAGGAGGCAAGAACTACAAGGGAGGAAAGACAATCTCTTCAACAAGTGGTGCTGTGTGGGAAAAACAGACATATAAAACAATGAGACTAGAACATCCCTTCAGTTCAGTTCAGTTCAATCGCTCAGTTGTGTCTGACACTGCGACCCCATGAATCACAGCACACCAGGCCTCCCTGACCATCACCAACTCTTGAGAGTTTACTCAAACTCATGTCCATCGAGTAGGTGATACCATCTCATCCTCTGTCATCCCCTGTCCTTTCTAACCCCAATCCCTCCCAGCATCAGGGTCTTTTCCAATGAGTCAACTCTTCACATGAGGTGGCCAAAGTATGGGAGTTTTGGCTTTAGCATCCGTCTTTCCAATGAACACACAGGACTGATCTCCTTTAGAATGGACTGGTTGGATCTTCTTGCAGTCCAAGGGACTCTCAAGAGTATTCTCCAACACCACAGTTCAAAAGCATCAATTCTTCAGCACTCAGCTTTCTTCATGTCCATAGAGTCAGTGATGACATCCAGCCATCTCATCCTCTGTCATCCCCTGTCCTTCCTGCCCTCAGTCCCTCCCAGCATCAGAATCTTTTCCAATGAGTCAACTCTTCAAATGAGGTGGCCAAAGTATTGGAGTTTCAGCTTTAGCATCAGTCCTTCCAAAGAACACCCAGGGACTGATCTCCTTTAGAATGGACTGGTTGGATCTCCTTGCAGTCCAAGTGACTCTCAAGAGTCTTCTCCAAAAAAAGCATCAATTCTTCAGCACTCAGCTTTCTTCACAGTCCAACTCTCACACCCATACATGACCACTGGAAAAACCATAGTCTTGACTAGACAGACCTTTGTTGGCAAAGTAATGTCTCTGCTTTTGAATATGCTATCTAGGTTGGTCATAACTTTCCTTCCAAGGGGTAAGTGTCTTTAATTACATTGCTGCAATCACCATCTACAGTGATTTTGGAGCCCCCAAAAATAAAGTCTGACACTGTTTCCACTGTTTCCCCATCTATTTCTCATGAAGTGATGGGACCAGATGCAATGATCCTAGTTTTCTGAATGTTGAGCCAACTTTTTCCCCCTTCTCTTTCACTTTCATCAAGAGGCTTTTTAGCTCCTCTTCACTTTCTGCCATAAGGGTGGTGTCATCTGCATATCTGAGGTTATTGATATTTCTCCTGGCAACCTTGATTCCAGCTTGTGCTTCTTCCAGCCCAGTGTTTCTCATGATGTACTCTGCATATAAGTTAAATAAGCAGGGTGACAATATACAGCCTTGACATACTCCTTTTCCTATTTGGAACCAGTCTGTTGTTCCATGTCCAGTTCTAACTGGTGCTTCCTGACCTGCATACAGGTTTCTCAAGAGGCAGGTCAGGTGGTATGGTATTCCCATCTCTTTCAGAAGTTTCCACAGTTGATTGTGATCCACACAGTCAAAGGCTTTGGCATAGTCAATTAAGCAGAAACAGATGTTTTTCGGGAACTCTCTTGCTTTTTTGATGATCCAGTGGATGTTGGCAATTTGATCTCTGGTTCCTCTGCCTTTTCTAAATCCAGCTTGAATGTCTGGAAGTTCATGGTTCACGTATTGTTGAAGCCTGGCTTGGAGAATTTTGAGCATTACTTTACTAGCGTGTGTGATGAGTGCAATCGTGCGGTAGGTTGAGCATTCTTTGGCATTGCCTTTCTTCGGGACTGGAATGAAAACGGACCTTTTCCAGTCCTGTGGCCACTGCTGAGTTTTCCAAATTTGCTGGCCTATTGAGTGCAGCACTTTCACAGTGTCATCTTTCACGATTTGAAATAGCTCAACTGGAATTCCATCACCTCCACTAGCTTTGTTCATAGTGATGCTTTCTAAGGCCCACTTGACTTCACATTCCAGGATGTCTGGCTCTGGGTGAGTGATCACACCATTGTGATTATCTGGGTCATGAAGATCTTTTTTGTACAGTTCTTCTGTGTATTCTTGTCACCTCTTCTGAATATCTTCTGCCTCTGTTAGGTCCATACCATTTCTGTCCTTGATTGAGCCCATCTTTGCATGAAATGTTCCCTTGGTATTTCTAATTTTCTTGAAGAGAAAGTCTTTCCCATTCTATTGTTTTCCTCTATTTCTTTGCATTGATCACTGAGGAAGGCTTTCTTATCTCTCCTTGCTATTCTTTGGAACTCTGCATTCAAATGGATATATATTTCCTTTTCTCCTTTGCTTTTCGCTTCTCTTCTTTTCACAGCTATTTGTAAGGCCTCCCCAGACAGCCATTTTTTCTTTTTTGCATGGGGATGGTCTTGATCTCTGTCTCCAGTACAATGTCATGAACCTCCATCTATAGTTCATCAGGCACTCTGTCTATCAGATCTAGGCCCTTAAATCTATTTCTCACTTCCACTGTATAGCATAAGGGATTTGATTTAGGTCATACCTGAATGGTCTAGTGGTTTTCTCCAGTTTCTTCAATTTCAGTCTGAATTTGGCAATAAGGAGTTCAAGATCTGAGCCACAGTCAGCTCCTGGTCTTGCTTTTGCTGACTGTGTAGAGCATCTCCATCTTTGGCTGCAAAGAATATAATCAATCTGATTTCAGTGTTGACCATCTGGTGATGTCCATGTGTAGAATCTTCTCTTGTATTATTGAAAGAGGGTATTTTCTAGGACCAGTGTGTTCTCTTGGCAGAACTCTATTAGCCTTTGCCCTACTTCATTCTGTACTCCAAGGCCAAATTTGCCTGTTACTCCAGGTGTTTCTTGACTTCCTACTTTTGCATTCCAGTCCCCTATAATGAAAAGGACATCTTTTGGGGGTGTTAGTTCTAAAAGGTCTTGTAGGTCTTCATAGAACCGTTCAACTTCAGCTTCTTCAGCATTACTGGTAGGGGCATTGGCTTGGATTACTGTGATATTGAATGGTTTGCCTTGGAAATGAACAGAGATCATTCTGTTGTTTTTGAGACTGCATCAAGTACTGCATTTCGGACTCTCGTTGACCATGATAGATACTCCATTTCTTCTAAGGGATTCCTGCCCACAGTAGTAGATATAATGGTCATCTAAGTTAAATTCACCCATTCCAGTCCATTTTAGTGTGCTGATTCCTAGAATGTTGATGTTCACTCTTGCCATCTCCTGTTTGACCACTTCCAATCTGCCTTGATTCATGGACCTAACATTCCAGGTTCCTATGCAATGTTGCTCCTTACAGCATCGGACCTTGCTTCTATCACCAGTCACATCCACAACTAGGTATTGTTTTTGCTTTAGCTCCATCCCTTCATTCTTTCTGGAGTTATTTCTCCACTGATCTCCAGTAGCATATTGAGCACCTACCAACCTGGGGAGTTTGAACAGTATGAACAGTCCCTTATATATACAAAATAAACTCAAGTGTTTAAAGATCTAAGTGTAAGACCTGAAACCATAAAAATCCTGGAAGAAAACATAGGTGGGAAATCTTTGACATAAATTATAACAATATTTTATTGGATCAGTCTCCTAAGGCAAAAGAAATAAAAACAAAAATAAACAAATGGGACCTAATTAAACTTAAAAGTTTGTATGCAGCAAAGAACACTTTCAACAAACTGAAAAGACAATCTAGAGAATGGGAGAAAATATTTTGCAAATGATGTGACCAACAAGGGGTTAACATCTAAACTACACAAACAACTCATATAACTTTATATCAAAAAAACCTGAACAATCTAGTCTAAAATGCAAAGAAAACTTGAGTATACATTTTTCCAAAGAAGACATACAGATGGCCAACAGACATACAAAAAATGTTCAAATATCACTAATTATTAGAGAAATGCACATCAAAACCACAAGGAGGTATCATCTCACACCTGTCAGAATGTGTATTACCAAAAAGTCTACAAATAAATGTTGGCAAGGATGCGGAGAAAAGGGAACCCTCCAAAACTGTTGTTAGATGTGTAGGTGCAGCCACTATGGAAAACAGTATGAAGATTCGTTAAAAAAGTAAAAATAGAACTACAGTACAATCCAGAGAATTCACTGCTAGATATTTATTGGAAAAAAAAGAAAGCAGTAATTTGAAAAGATACATGTACTCCAATGTTCATCACAGTGCTAATTAAAATAACCAAGACAAAGAAGCAACCCAAGTGTCCATCAACAGATGACTAGATTAATAAAATGTGGCATATTCAAACATGTGTGTGTATGCACACACACATACATTGGAATACCACTCAGCCATAAAAAAGAATGAAATACTGATTTTGCAGCAACATGGATAGATCTAAAGAATATTACGCTTAGTGAATAAGTCAGAGAAAGACAAATACTATATGCTATCACTTCTATATGGAATCAAAACAATAATACAAGTGAATGTATATGCAAAACAAAATCAGACTCACAGAGAAAAAACTTGTGGTTACCAAAGAGGAAAGTGGGGAGGAACAAATTTGGAGTATGGAATTAACTCTAGTATATATAAAATACTATATATAAAATAGACAAGCAATAATAATACTGTCATAGGAAATTATAACTATTATAATAACCTAAAACAGAATATAATCTGCAAAAGTACCAAATCACAATGCTGTACACCTGAAACTAATACAATATTGTACATCAATTATATTTAAATTTAAAAAGAGACCAAATCAAACAGAAAAGCACAGAACCAAGGAAAACTTATAGAAAACTATAATTAAATAATTGTAGACATCAACTCCATTATGAGGATAGAACAGATAAGGAGGAAACAATAACCCAAAATAAGTAACTCTAGAGCTGAACAATGCAATTAAGTAAACATAGAAATTAACTGACAGGAGTAGACTTAGTAGCTGGACACTTTGTTTAAAATACACTTATTTAGAAAGCTTGATGGCATGTTGGTAGGAAACCCAGAGAATAAATATCACAAATACTATGTGAAAAGCTGGTTTTAGAAAAGGCAGAGGAACCAGAGGTCAAATTGCCAACATCTGCTGGATCATCGAAGAACCAAGAGAGTTCCAGAAAAACATCTACTTCTGCTTTATTGACTATGCCAAAGCCTTTGACTGTGTGGATCAGAGTCAACTGTGGAAAATTCTGAAAGAGATGGGAATACCAGACCACCTGACCTGCCTCTTGAGAAACCTGTATGCAGGTAAGGAAGCACCAGTTAGAACTGGACATGGAACAACAGACTGGTTCCAAATAGGAAAAGGAGTATGTCAAGGCTGTATATTGTCACCCAGCTTATTTAACTTCTATGCAGAGTACATCATGAGAAACACTGGGCTGGAAGAAGCACAAGCTGGAATCAAGGTTGTCGGGAGAAATATCAATAACCTCAGATATGCAGATGACACCACCCTTATGGCAGAAAGTGAAGAGGAGCTAAAAAGCCTCTTGATGAAAGTGAAAGAGTAGAGTGAAAAAGCTGGCTTAAAGCTCAACATTCAGAAAATGAAGATCATGGCATCTGGTCCCATCACTTCATGGGAAATAGATGGGAAAACAGTGAAAACAGTGGCTGACTATTTTTATGGGCTCCAAAATCACTGCAGATGGTGACTGCAGCCATGAAATTAAAAGACGCTTACTCCTTGGAAGAAAAGTTATGACCAACCTAGACAGCGTATTCAAAAGCAGAGACATAACTTTGTCAACAAAGATCCGTCTAGTCAAAGCTATATGGTTTTTCCAGTGGTCATGTATGGATGTGAGAGTTGGACTGTGAAGAAAGCTGAGCGCTGAAGAATTGATGCTTCTTTTCGAGAAGACTATTGAGAGTCGCTTAGGACTGCAAGGAGATCCAACCAGTCCATTCTGAAGGAGATCAGTCCCTGGGATTTCTTTGGAAGGACTGATGCTAAAGCTGAAACTCCAATACTTTGGCCACCTCATTCAAAGAGTTGACTCATTAGAAAAGACTCTGATGCTGGGAGGGATTGGGGGCAGGAGAAGAAGGGGACGACAGAGGATGAGATGGCTGGATGTCATCACTGACTCGATAGACATGAGTTTGAGTGAACTCCAGGAGTTGGTGCTGGACAGGGAGGCCTGGCGTGCTGCGCAAAGAGTCGGACATGACTGAGCAACTGAACTGGACTGATATAAAATACAGCAGGGGGCAAGTCAACAACTTCAGGGTCAGAACACCAGCCTTCTTACACTCCCTGTGTTTGTTTCCTCTTTGTTTACCATTTTTTAAAAATTATTAATTATTTACTTGCGGCTGCACTGGGTCTTCACTGCTGTGCGTGGGCTTTCTCTAGCTGTGGTGAGCGCAGGCTCCTCACTGCGGTGGCTTCTCTTGTACCCGAGCACGGGTGTAGGGTGCACAGCCTTCAGTAGTTACAGCACACAGGCTCAGTAGTTGTGGCTCGCAGGCTCCAGGAAACGCAAGTTCAGTAGCTGTGGAGCACGGGCTTAGCTGCCCCATGGCATGTAAAACCTTCTTGGACCAGGGATTGAACCCCTGCCCCTTGCATTGGCAGGTGAATTCTTAACCACTGGACCACCAGGGAAGGCCGACCCTTGTTTTTTTAATTAAAAAAGAAAAACACCTTTCATTTTCACCAGAATTAGCTGTATGTGGGGGCAACCACGGGAAGGGAGTTTTTCCCAAGCTAGAACAAAACTACTAGTGAGTAGGAAAACCCAGCCCTCCTTCTGAGTTCCCCCTTTCTCTCATACCAGCTCTACTTTCAACACTTCTGATACCAGAATAGGGGTGTGGGTGATTGCCCCACTGCAAACAAGTCTCTGACAGCGGCTGGGTGCCCTACAATTCAAGTCTGACACCATCTACCTGGAGACCCTACAGGTGAAGGGCTCTGCCTTCCTCCACCTTCAGACACCCTTTGCAAGCCCAGATTGTTCCGTATGTTTCTGACCGACTGGTTATAGATTGGAGGCTCCCATACCCACTCTTTGCATTTAGTTTAATTTGCAAGAGTAGCTCACACAACTCAGAGAAATCTTCTACTTACCCGACTACCAGTTTCTTAGGAAAGGATATATAACTCAGAGCCGGATGGAAGAGATGCACAGGGCCAGGTATGGGGAAAGGGCGCTTAACTTATGCTCTTGGAACACTGCAGTCTCCCTAAACCTTCTAGGTTTTTACCAACCTAGAAGCTCTCTAAACACTGTTTTGGGTTTTCAGGGAGGCCTCGTGACACAGGTGTGATTGATTACTTCATTGGCCATCGGCGCCTGATTCAACCTGACCCCCTCCCTGGAGATCAGGGAGTGAGATTCTAAGTTCCACCACTCTAATCACCTGGTTGATTCCCCCAGCAACTAGCCCTTATCCATAGGCTGTTTCCAAAAGTCACCTCATTAACGTAACAAAGACACATTTTTGGCTCTCATCACTTAGGAAATCCCAAGGGTTTTAGGACCCCTAGACCAGGAACCAAAAGAAGACCAAATGCAGATTTCTTGTTATAAATTGGGATATCTCAGCTTGCTTTCATCCTCCTCATCATCAAGCAAAGTGGAAACAGTGGGACACAAATTGAGAGAACGGTGAAGGTCAATTCCAGAACAGCACTGTAAGTACTTAGCAGAAGCTTCTCTCCTGGAAAATCTTTCTGAGTCAAATCCTAGAGATCCTCATTTATATATTCTGACAAGAGTCCCGGCTTCATTTTCATCCCGTATCAGTATTCCATTATATTGCACACTCCTGCTTTTTCCAGTGCAAAACACAAGATAGGCAGACTCTCAGGAAAGAACAGAGGTAAAAATTACAGACATTATCTCAGTCAGTATGCACATCAACAAGTAAGGGTTCCTATACCTTTTAACTGATGAGAAAACTGAGGCTCAGAAAGATAACTTGTTTGAAGTCACAAAGTTGGAGGTGGCAGAATTTCATGCCTAGCTATAATGACCCTGATACTATGTTTTACCTTACTATACCACACCAACTAACAAAATGATGTACAGTCTATTCTGAAGAAACCAGTCCTAAATCACTGCTCTCTTCCTTATAAAGCAGCCAGACAGGCTGAAAGAAAAGGAAGGAAGGGAGGACATCATCAACCAGCCTCTTTTCCCCTCATCTCTGAGTTCTCAGGAATAATAAGAACTAGATGAAATAAGTACCTACTCTAAGACACTAAGGGCTTTGTATGATTAATCTCATTTTAGTCCTCACAACAACCTGAAAGCATAGCCATTGTTCCTAACTTACAGATGGAAAACGGAGGCCAAAAGATTAGATCATTTAACTAGCAATCAAGCTGGGCTTGAGAAGGAAAAAGGAAATCAAATATACCTGGAGACAAATGAAAACAAAAATACAGTGATCAAAAAACTATGGGACACAGCCAAAGCAGCTCTAAAAGGGAAGTTTATAGCAATGCAAATTTACCTCAGGAAACAAGAAAAATTGCAAATAAACAATGCAACCTTACACCTAAAGGAACTAGAGAAAGAAGAACAGAACCCAAAGTGAGTAGACGGAAAGAAATCATAAAGATCAGAACAGAAATTAATGAAATGGAGATTTTAAAAAAATAGAAAAAAATCAATGAAATTAAAAGCTGATTCTTTGAAAAGATAAATGAAATTGACAAACATTTAGCCAAACTCATCAAGAAGAAAAGGACCCAAACCAATAAAATCAGAAATAAAAAAAGAGTTATAACTGACTCCACAGAAATACAAAGGACTATAAAAACTACTTTGAACAACTATATGCCAATAAAATGGACAGATTTTTAGAAAGGTAAAATCTCCCAAGACTGAACCAAGAATAAATATAAAATCGAATAGACCAATTATCAGTAACAAAATTGAAACCCCCAACAAACTAAAGTCCAGGACCATATGGCTCACAGATGAATTCTACCAGACATTTAAAGAAGAGTTAACACCTCTCCTTCTCAAACTATTCTAAAAATTGCAGAGGAAGGAACACTTCCGAACTCATTCTATGAGGCCAGCATCTCTCTGATACCAAAACCAGACACATATATTACAAAAAAAGAAAATTACAGACCAATACCACTGATGAACATAGACGCAAAAATCCTCAAAATATTAGCAAACCAAATCTAATAATACATTAAGAGAATCATACACCATGATCAAGTCAGATATATCCTAGGGATGCATGTATTTCTCAATACTGGCAAATCAATCAACGTGATACATCAACCTAACAAATCGAAGAATAAAAACCATATGATCATCTCAATAGAGGCAGAAAAAGCTTCTGACAAAATCCAACATCCATTTATGATTTAAAAAAAAAAACTCTGCAGGAAGTGGGTATAGGGGGAACATATCTTAGCATATTAAAGGCCACAGCTAACATCATACTCAATGGTGAAAAGCTGGAAGCATTTCCTCCAAGATCAGGACCAAGACCAGGATACCCACTCTCACCACTTTCAATTAACACAGTATTAGAAGTCCTAGCCACAGTGATCAGAGAAGAGGAAATCAAATGAAACCAAACTGGAACAGAAGTGAAACTGTCACTATCTGCAGATGACGTGATACTATACATAGAAAATCCCAAAGATACCACCAGAAAACTACTAGAGCTCATCAATGAATCTGGTAAGATTGCAGGATAGAAAATTAATTCACAAAAATCTGTTGCATTTCTACAAAATAACAACAAAATAGCAGGAAGAGAAATATAGGAAATTTACTATTGCATCAAAAAGAATAAAATACCTAGGAATAAACTTAACTAATGAGTTAAACTCTTCACATGAGGTGGCCAAAGTATTGGAGTTTCAGCTTCAGCATCAGTCCTTCCAATGAACACCCAGGACTGATCTCCTTCAGAATGGACTGCTTGGATCTTCTTGCTGTCCAAGGGATTCTCAAGAGTCTTCTCCAACACCACAGTTCAAAAGCATCAATTCTTCAGTGCTCAGCTTTCTTCACAGTCCAACTCTCACATCCATACATGACCACTGGAAAAAACCCCCTTGACTAGATGGACCTTTGTTGCCAAAGTAATGTCTCTGCTTTTGAATATGCTGTCTAGGTTGGTCATAACTTTCCTTCCAAGGAGTAAGTGTCTTTTAATTTCATGGCTGCAATCACCATCTGCAGTGATTTTGGATCCCCCAAAAATAAAGTCTGACACTGTTTCCACTGTTTCCCCATCTATTTGCCATGAAGTGATGGGACCAGATGCCATGATCTTCGTTTTCTGAATGTTGAGCTTTAAGCCAACTTTTTCACTCTCCTCTTTCACTTTCATCAAGAGGTGTTTTAGTTCCTCTTCACTTTCTGCCATAAGGGTGGTGTCATCTGCATATCTGAGGTTATTGATATTTCTCCCAGCAATCTTGATTCCAGCTTGTGCTTCTTCCAGCCCAGCGTTTCTCATGATGTACTCTGCATATAAGTTAAATAAGCTGGGTGACAATATACAGCCTTGACATACTCCTTTTCCTATTTGGAACCAGTCTGTTGTTCCATGTCCAGTTCTAACTGTTGTTTCCTGACCTGCATACATATTTCTCAAGAGGCAGGTCAGGTGGTCTGGTATTCCCATCCCTTTCAAAATTTTCCACAGTTGATTGTGATCCACACAGTCAAAGGCTTTGGCATAGTCAATAAAGCAGAAGTAGATGTTTTTCTGGAACTCTCTTGCTTTTTTGATGATCAGTGGATGTTGGCAATTTGATCTCTGGTTCCTCTGCCTTTTCTAAAACCAGCTTGAACATCTGAAAGTTCTCTGTTCACGTACTGTTGAAGCCTGGCTTGGAGAATTTTGAGCATTACTTTACTAGCATGTGAGATTAGTGCAATTGTACAAAAAACATCTTCACAACCCAGAAAATCACGATGGTGTGATCACTCACCTAGAGCCAGACATCCTGGAATGTGAAGTCAAGTGGGCCTTAGAAAGCATCACTATGAAAAAAGCTAGTAGAGGTGATGGAATTCCAGTTGAGCTATTGCAAATCCTGAAAGATAATGTTGTGAAAGTGCTGCACTCAATATGCTACCAAATTTGGAAAACTCAGCAGTGGCCACAGGACTGGTAAAGCTCAGTTTTCATTCCAATCCCAAAGAAAGGCAATGCCAAAGCATGCTCAAACTACCGCACAATTGCACTCATCTCACACTGGGAGGGATTGGGGGCAGGAGGAGAAGAGGATGATGGAGGATGAGATGGCTGGATGGCATCACTGACTCGATGGACATGAGTCTGAGTGAACTCCGGGAGTTGGTGATGGACAGGGAGGCCTGGCGTGCTGCAATTCCTGTGGTCGCAAAGAGTCGGACACGACTGAGTGACTGAACTGAACTGAACTGAACTGAAGGAGGTAAAAGACCTGCACCTGGGGAATGCAGTCTTAAGGAGTCAGTCTGGAATTTTCCTATCAGCACCAATGAGGTGATCAGACGCATAGTCCTCTTCCATCCCCACAGGTAGGTTACAAGCCTAAAACAATTCAGTCTTTCCCCCTTCTGCCTGTAAGAGCCTTCTATTTTGTTCAGCTTCTCAGAGCTCCTTTCTACTTGCCAGATCATTTGTCAAATGAGTCAATTTGATCTTTAAACTTCACTCAGTTGAAGTTTGTATTTTAACAACCCTCATTCCAGTGTCATTACAAAACCCAGTCCTATTTCCTATGGCCCAACTGTCAGTCCCAAACCCAAATCATATGAGAAGGGAGCTTCCTGGGGGTGGATGTCAAGTGGACACCACTTGGCCATCTTCCCTGAAGGCTGTGTGTTTCATTTCACTCTACCTCTCGTCTCTCTCGTCATCATCCTAACAAGCTTCCATCAATATCACACCTTTAAGATTGCAGACTGGGTACAGCCCTAAGAAGAGCAACTACTCCCCTGCCTACCCTACCCTGCACACTCCCCTCCTGCCCTCTGTGCTCTCTCCCTTCACCTGGTCAGACACACACAGGTAGCCTTTGGGCAGCCCTCCACCTTTGAAACTCCACAGCAAACACATTAAGAGTTTCCTCTTCACCCAAGCTGAGAAAATTATCCCATCTTAAAGGACTAGGCCGTAAGCCTCCTGCTCTTAATGCTTTCTGCATTCATGCATGCTAAGTCGCTTCTGTACTGTCTGACTCTTTGTGACCCCATGACTGTAGCCCGCCAGGCTCCTCTGTCCATAGGATTTTCCAGGCAAGAATACTGGAGTGGGTTGCCATGCCCTCCTCCAGGGGATCTTCCCAATCCAGGGATCGAACCCACATCTCCTGCACTGCAGGCAGATTCTTTACCACTGAGCCACCAGGGAAGCCCAACTCTTTCTGAAACAGAAGGAAAAAGAAAAAAGTCCTGCTGATCTGGAGGTGGCCATTCCAGACATGGCAAACTTATTTTATGTGCTCTTTACTTATAAGGAGAAGAGGGAGTTGGAGACAACGGAGGGCCTGGGTTAGCTGGAGATACCTATCCCTGTTTTTCTTGGTGTCAATTAGCATAATTTAAAAGACAAGGGTGGGGGAACTAGATATCTGTGTGCCTGCTTTCACGCTTTGAACTTTTCTGTCCTTTGGGGCTGATTATGGCCAAGTGACCCATATTTTAAAAGCATTTACAATAAAATGATGCACTTTCTTTTGTGCCATCAGCTTTCCCAAAGAAAAGCAAAAATGTTTTTAAATTGTCCCTTTTTGTCAGCGGTAATGGCTGTGCTATATTTCAGCTCGTCCCCCTTGCGGGCATAGAAAGGGATGGGTAATAAAGGCACAGCTGTAGACACTTTATGGCCTGCTTGGGGGGTAGAGGGGGAGGAGGGGAGTGGAGGCAAGAAACAGATTGACTGTGTGTCAACAAATGCAGCTGGGGAAAGAGAAAGCTCTTAAAGAGCTCTGCAACTTAAAGTCCAAGATAAATGATGTTCCTATTTGGAAAGGAAAAAAAAAAAAAATGGAGGTAAAATTCAATAAAGCCTAGTTCAAAGAAAAGGTTTCCAAAGGCCTTTCTTTTTGCAGCTAGGCAGCTCCCGAGAGAAATGAGCAAGAGTAGCCATAGGCAAGGGGGGTGTGCAGCCCAAAAAGACAACAAAAACCCATCCAGGCTGATGCATTATGACCCGGGACTGGCAAAGCTGGGTTCAATGGAGCACCACCAGTGGGGGGCGGGGATGATCTGGTTCACAGAAGTGGGCCCAGGAAACTGACACAGTCCTGTTTCAGGGCCCAGTCAGGCCTTGAAATGGAGAAAGGGCAGAAAAGAATGAGATGATGTGCTAGGTGGTGAGGCTGAGTCATGTTTTGAAAGAGATCATGTTGCATCGGAGGTCAGGAGATCAGATGAAGCCCCAGCTCTAACACCAACTGGCTTTGAGAGGACAGCGTGTCTATGAGGGGTGCTGGCCCTGACATCTCTGCAGCCCGTGATGGATTATGAAAACTTTCCCCTTCTAACACCTCATCTGAATCTCACAAACATCCTGTGAGGTCAGTTGAGATTCTTGGCCCCCAAGTGCAGATGGGAAAACTAAGGTTCAAGGAGATGAAGCACTTGTTGAGGGTCACACTCTACACACTGTAGCAAGTGCAAGAGTCAGGACTTGTCTCCAAAAGCACCTGCCTCTGGAGCTCATGCTCTTCCTTTTCTATCCCTTAGGCCTCAGTGAATGGAGACAAGGGGCTTCCCTTCACTGGAAGCCCATAGGGAAGACCACCAGGAAGAAGCAGTTGAATTTTCTTCCCACAGACGTGGGTGGGCACCAACTTTAAAGAAAAAGTTGTATCCATTAGGATGCAAGAAGCAGAAACCTCAATCTGGTTTAAACAGAAGGGAACAATTATCTCACAAAAACTAGAAGCCCAAGGTACTTGATTCAGCAGCTTATAAGGTTAAAGAGAATACTACTTCACCCCAAAGCTAGCAGCAAGATGAAAGAAATCCCAAATATGACATCACATCTGGACGCGACAGTATCTAAGATCACCTTTTCCTATGGTTCCCTCTTAAGACTAAGGAAACTTTACCCAAATCCTCCCAACACACTTGCTGAAGATTCTTCAGACAGGATGGTGTCACCTGCCCATTCTCACACTGATTATTATTAAGGAGAGTAGGATTACCCTCAGTTAAATAAAGCCCAGACATGGAAACAAGGCCAATGCCAGCTTCTGCCAAAGCCCATGGAAAGGGATGGAGACAAAAGAAAAGAAAGGCAGATACTGAATTCTGGCAATTCTTAGGCAACCACTAGTGGCCACTAAACCAACAGCATCCACTAAAAAGGTGAAAGATACACACAGGCTTTGACTACATACCCACCGGAACGGCTAAAATGAAAAAGATGAAATGTCTCAAAAGATTAAACATGTTGGCAACCCAGATCTCTTAGATACAGCTGACAGGAGTGTGACTAGTACATCCAATTGAGCATCGAATAATGCTGACTATACATGTACTCTATGACCCAGCAATTCTACTCCTAGGATTGATCTAGAAAGAAACCCATCCTTATGTTCACCATAAGATATGTATAGAATGTTGATATATCCATAAGAGCCTAAAACTGGGAAGTCACCCGAATGTCCATCAATAGTAGATCAGAGGAATACATTGAGGCAGATTCACACAAGAATGAGAATAAACAATCTACACCACATGGATATTAACAAATTGAAAGATAAAAACTATATGATAATCTCAACAGATGCAGAAAAGCTTTGGACAAAATTCAACACCCATTTACGATTAAAAAAAAAATCCCAGAAAATAGGTATAGAAGAAACCTACCTCAACATAATAAAGGCCATATACAACAAACCTATACCACATGCAAACAATATGCATGAATCTCACAATGTTGAACAAAAGACACCAGAAGAATGGGTTTCCTCACAAAAACCGGAAGTCCAAGGTGGTTGATAGGTAGCTCCATGATGACAAAATAAGTTTCCTGTGGCATGCCATTTATACAAAGTGCAAAAACTGGCAAACAATCTAAACAGGTAGAAGTCAGGGTAGAAACTACCCTTGGAAGGTTAGTACCTCAAAAGGAGCAGGAAGAAGGCTTGAGAGGCATCCATACAGTTATGACATGTGACTGTGTATATATCTCAATATTTTAAAATACAGACTCGAGAGTCATACAAGCTGGATTTGAATCCTTGATACATCATGTTCTTGCATGTGATTTGGGGCAAGTGACTTCACCTCAATTTTTCATCTATTATATGGTGATAATTATAACATGCAATAGAAGATTTTGAGCAAGAAATGAGGCAATACAAAGTGCTTAACACAATATCAATAACATAGTAAATAATCAATAAACAGTATCTATTATTTTATTATTACTACTGATAACAACAATAACAGTGCCTTCTCAGGCATTAAGGGTACAGGCTCTGAAAAGCCTCAGGAGTAAAGTTAGCAATTTTAGGGTCAATGGGGACAGGAGGCCTCAATGCAATAAGCTAAAGAAGACCAGGAAGAAAATGGCAGGCTCCACAGGCAACCCAGACCAGAGCTTCTCAAACTTTACTGGACATAAAAATGTACCAGGACCTGACTAAAATTCAGATTCTGCATTTTTAACAAAGTCCAAGGTGAAGTTGATGATGCTTTGAATAGCACAGACCACACTTTGAATAGCAAGGCTCTTTAACTTCTATGCAGAGGACATCATGAGAAACGCTGGGCTGGAAGAAGCACAAGCTGGAATCAAGACTGCCAGGAGAAATATCAATAACCTCAGATATGCAGATGACACCACCCTTATGGCAGAAAGTGAAGAACTAAAGAGCCTCTTGATGAAAGTGAAAGAGCAGAGTGAAAAGGTTGGCTTAAAGCTCAACATTCAGAAAACTAAGATCATGGCATCTGGTCCCAGCACTTCATGGGAAGTAGATGGGGAAATAGTGGAAGCAGTGTCAGACTTTATTTCTTTGGGCTCCAAAATCACTGCAGATGGTGATTGCAGCCATGAAATTAAAAGACGCTTACTCCTTGGAAGGAAAGTTATGACCAACTTAGATAACATATTAAAAAGCAGAGACATTACTTTGACAACAAAGGTCCATCTAGTCAAGGCTATGGTTTTTCCTGTGGTCATGTATGGATGTGAGAGTTGGACTGTGAAGAAAGCTGAGCGCTGAAGAACTGATGCTTTTGAACTGTGGTGTTGGAGAAGACTCTTGAGAGTCCCTTGGACTGCAAGGAGATCCAACCAGTCCATTCTGAAGGAGATCAGTCCCTGGGATTTCTTTGGAAGGACTGATGCTAAAGCTGAAACTCCAGTACTTTGGCCACCTCATGCAAAGAGTTGACTCATTAGAAAAGACTGATGCTGGGAGGGATTGGGGGCAGGAGGAGAAGGGGACGACAGAGGATGAGATGGCTGGATGGCATCACCAACTCAATGGACATGAGTTTGAGTAAACTCCGGGAGTTAGTGATGGACAGGGAGGCCTGGCATGCTGCGATTCATGGGGTCACAAAGAGTCGGACACGACTGAGCGACTGAACTGAACTGAGGTCTTGAAAAGCACCCCACTCCAGTAGTCTTGCCTGGAAAATCCTATGGATGGAGGAGCCTGGTAGGCTGCAGTCCATGGGGTCACAAAGAGTTGGACATGACTAAGCGACTTCACTTTCCTTTTTCACTTTCATGCATTGGAGAAGGAAACGGCAACCCACTCCAGTGTTCTTGCCTGGAGAATCCCAGCGACGGGGGAGCCTGGTGGGCTGCCGCCTATGGAGTTGCACAGAGTCGGACATGACTGAAGTGACTTAGCAGCACAGGTCTTGAAGAACACATGAGTCAGAGGAATCTGGAGTGAGAGGAGGGGTCTGTCTCTTCCCTCTCATGGTGGAGACAGATCTAGAGATATAACGTGTGTAGCTCCCATAACGAATCCTGTCTCCCATAACGTGTGTAATGATTCTGCTCTCTGATTCAACCATGACTGCTATACCTGTTATGAGGAAGAGATTTCTTTTTAAATTGAAAATATGAGACAGGCAAATTGTATAAGAAAAAGAAAGGCAATTAAAAACCCCAGGAGACAAAAAGCACTGTCGAAAAGGAAGTGTAATAAAAGGCAACAACTTGACTATGTGATGAAAAATAGTTATTGATTTAAAATATTTAGAATCAATGAATAGACAAAGTATGGAAGGGTCAAGTATCACTACCCAACCCAACAGAATTTAAAACTATGAATCTTGACAACACAAAAATAAAAGTTTGTAAAGTGAAACTGAGGAGAAAGGAGCTGAAGGGAAGGCAGGGGCACTTAAAAACTCATTACAGGAAATGATGAGCCAAAACAATAGTGCTACAACTCTCTTACAGTTTATAGGAAGGGGACAGACCTTTGCCTTGTTTTCCTATTTATTCCCAACGTCTGGAATACTGTCTGGTATAGAGGTGTTCAACAATACTGGTCAAACAAAGTGAAGTCGCTCAGTTGTGTCCGACTCTTTGCGACCCCATGGACTGTAGCCTACCACGCTTCTCCGTCCATGGGATTCTCCAGGCAACAACACTGGAGTGGGTTACCATTTCCGAACTCGGGTCTCCTGCATTGGAGGCAGACACTTAAACCTCTGAGCCACCAGGGAGGCCCCAAAAGGAAAATGTTAAAGTCCAAAGGCACCTCAGAGACCATCTCAGCCCACTCTCCTTACTTTACAGATGAGGAACTCAAGGTGCAGAGATGTATAGGTGAGACAAAAGTCTCACCACTCTTTTGTGGCCAAGCCAGGATTTAAATATAGATTCTCTGGCTCCCAAGTCTTATGCCTTCTCCTCCATGCTGCCTTTTTTGGGTCCACTCATGGGTGGAAGAGTCACACTGAGGCTTGGCAGAAGACCCTTCCATTCTCAAGAGTGCATCTGAGTGCTAACTCCTTGTGGAGTTCGCAGAGCAGAATGGCCACTGTGGTTGAACTTCACCCGGAGCTAAGACCAGTGATGGAATGGAACATCAGTGGGTAGACCAATGTGCCATTCACCCACCGACCAAAGATAATCACGTGCGTGCATGCTCAGTTATGTCCAACTCTTTGTGACTCCATGGACTGTAGCCCACCAGGCTCCTCTGTCCATGGAGTTGTCCAGGCAAGAATACTAGACAGTTGCCCTTTCCTCCTCCCAGGAATATTCCTGACCCAGAGATCAAACCCAACCCTCTTGCATCTGCTGCATTACAGGTGGATTCTTTACCACTGTACTACCTGGGAAGCCCAACAGAAAATAGATTTTTAGGTTTTTTAAAAAATATATATATTCACAATTGTGATTATATCATATAGAATTTTATAAACTGTTTCATTTGTTACCGTAACACATTTCTCCCAAGGAAATTATATACTGAACATTTCAGTTTTGTTTTTTTGTTTTTGACCAAGCAGCTTGCAGGATCTTAGTTCCCTGACCTCAGCAATGAAAGCATGTAGTCCTAACCACTGGATAACCAGGGAATTCCCAGAAACACTTGGGTTTTTTTGTAACTTGAATAGTATTGCTTCACGTGGCCATACTGTCCTTAGCTTAAGCAACTTCCCTACTGTTGGCAGATTAGGTTGCTTATTATTTAAGGTTTTTATTATTTTGGGTTTTACCATAATGGCATCAGTCAATAGCTCTGTAAGTAAGACTTTTAATTTCATTACTTGCTTAGTGGAGACTCCAAGAAGTAGAATAATGGAATAACAAGGAATAAACATTCATAAGGGGCTTCACTGCTGGCACAGTGTAAAGACTCTGCTTGCCGATGCAGGAGACTGGGGCTCGATCACTGGGTCGGGAAGATCCCCTGGAGGAGGAAATGGCTACCCACTCCAGTATTCTTGCCTGGAAAACCCCATGGACAGAGGAGCCTGGCAGGCTCCAGTCCATAGCGTCACAAAGAGACGGACACAACCGAGCACGCATGCAACAAAATACCACTGACTCCCCTGGTGGCTCAGACGGTAAAGCGTCTGTCTACAATGCGGGAGACCTGGGTTCGATCCCTGGGTCAGGAAGTTCCCTGGAGAAGGAAAAGGCAGCCCACTCCAGTACTCTTGCCTAGAAAATCCCATGGACGGAGAAGCCTGGTGTCCATGGGGTCGCAAAGAGTCGGACACGACTGAGCAACTTCACTTTCACTTTCAGGTGGCTTATAAAAAACAGAAGTTTACCTCTCACGGTTCTGGAGGCTGGGAGTCAAGATCAGGGTGCCAGCATGGGCGGGTGAGGGGCCTCTTTCGGGTTGCAGACTTCTTATGTCTTCACCTAGAGGAAGAGGCAAGGGAGCTCACTCATGCCTTTTCTATAAGGGCACTAATTACATTTGTGAGAGTTCCACCTTTATGACCTAATCACCCCCAAAGGTCCCATCACCTAATGCCATCACCATCAAATTGCATGAGGATTTCAATGTATGAATTTCTGAGTGGATTCAAACATTCAGACCATAGCAGAGGGGACACAGACTGGAGCTGCATAAATAAATACATATTCTAAGTAGCTGCCAAGCTCCCATCTTTCTAGAGTTCCTAGACTTTCTAAAGCCACTTTACACAAGGCTTTAGAGTCAAGCTTCATTTCTGATCCAAGATTCCATGGCACAGCTTGACCACCCACTTTGTCCGGGATACCAAATTTGTAAGTGGCAGTGCCAGGATTCAGGTTTAGAACTGACCAAGAAGCTTCCAGAGGGAAGTTTATCCTCACCCCCAGGAGACTCACAGAGTCCCTTGTATTTTCCTTTCACAACTCTTCTCACAATTTGTAATTACATAATTATACATTTGTGAGTACGTGTTTACTGACTGTCTCCCCAACTGGACTGTCAGCATTTTGCTTACCACTGTGTTTTCAGGGCCAGGCGCTCAGGAAAGTTCCAGCAAATGCTTGCTCTTGGGTTTCCTGGGGCCACGACACCCCAAAACCAGGCCCGGTCCCTCCACGCGACCCCCTCCACCCTCACGGGGCCCAGCCCTTCCCCCACGTGCCCCAAGCAGCCAGCCAGATGTCACCTCACCTCAGCGCGGCTCAGCCTCGCTACCCCAGGCCTGCCTGTCGTCCCTGCCCCCTCTGCCACTGCCCACTGCTGTCTGGGAAGAGCTGGAGGTCCAGAACGCCTGGTATCTCATCACTCCTCGAAACCTCTGACCCCAGGCAGTTCCCCTGGGTTCAACCTGCAGGGCTGCAGGAGAAGCCCAATCCTAGCCACTGAAAGACGACAGCCGCCACAGCGGCTCCCATGGAAAAGGGCCGCAGCACGGACAGGAAGGAGGCCTTGGGAGTTGCTGAGGGAGGGAAAGGGAGCGCCAACGACTGAGCTTAGAGGCTTTCTTAACCACCAGGGTCTCAGGGCTTTCCACAAATACGCTAATTTTGGTGCGCTGAGGCCCACTTAGGAGAGCCTAGTCCTGGCTGGGGCTAGGTGGGGCGGGTCCTGAGGGGAGGGCAGGGCCTGAGAGGGAGGGCAGAGCCCTGGGCAAGCAGATCGGATGTGAAGGAGGAGAGAAGCCTAATGGTAGGAGGGTAGATGGTAGGGGACGGCGCCTTGGCCAGAGGGCAGAACCTCAGTACAGTTCAGTTGCTCAGTCCTGTTTGACTCTTTGTGACCCCATGGACTACAGCACACCAGGCCTCCCGGTCCATCACCAACTCCCGGAGCTTGCTCAGACTCATGTCCATTGTGTCGGTGATGCCACCCAACTATCTCACCCTCTGTTGTCCCCTTCTCCTGCCTTAAATCTTTCCCAGTGTCGAGCTTTTTCTAAGGAGTCAATTCTTCCCAACAGGTGGTCACAGTATTGGAGGTTCAGCTTCAGCATCAGTCCTTCCAATGAATATTCAGGACTAATTTCCTTTAGTATTGAATGGTTGGATCTCCTTCCAGTCCAAGGGACTCTCAAGAGTTCTCCAACACCACAGATCAAAAAGCATCAATTCTTTGGCACTCAGCTTTCTTTATAGTACAACTCTCACATCCATACATGACTACTGGAAAACCCATAGCTTGTACTAGACAGACCTTTGTTGGCAAAGTAATGTCTCTGCTTTTTAATATGCTGTCTAGGTTGGTCATTTCAGATCCTGAAAGATGATGCTGTGAAAGTGCTGCACTCAATATGCCAGCAAATTTGGAAAACTCAGCAGTGGCCACAGGACTGGAAAAGGTCAGTTTTCATTCCAATCCCAAAGAAGAGCAATGCCAAAGAATGCTCAAACTATCCCACAATTGCACTCATCTCACACGCTAGCAAAGTAATGCTCAAAATTCTCCAAGCCAGGCTTCAGCAATATGTGAACCGTGAACTTCCAGATATTCAAGCTGGTTTTAGAAAAGGCAGAGGAACCAGAGATCAAATTGTGAACATCTGTTGGATCATTGAAAAAGCAAGAGAGTTCCAGAAAAACATCTACTTCTGCTTTATTGACTATGACAAAGCCTTTGACTGTGTGGATCAGAGTCAACTGTGGAAAATTCTGAAAGGGATGGGAATACCAGACCACCTGACCTGCCTCTTGAGAAACCTGTATGCAGGTCAGGAAGCAACAGTTAGAACTAGACATGCAACAACACACTGGTTCCAAATAGGAAAAGGCTGTATATTGTCACCCTGCTTATTTAACTTCTATGCAGAGTACATCATGAGAAACGCTGGACTGGAAGAAACACAAGCTGAAATTAAAATTGCCAGGAGAAATATCAATAACCTCAGATATGCAGATGACACCACCCTTATGGCAGAAAGTGAAGAGGAACTAAAAAGCCTCTTGATGAAAGTGAAAGAGGAGAGTGGAAAAGTTGGCTTAAAGTTCAACATTCAGAAAATGAAGATCATGGCATCTGGTCCCATCACTTCATGGGAAATAGATGGGGAAACAGTGGAAACAGTGTCAGACTTTATTTCTTGGGGCTCCAAAATCACTGCAGATGGTGATTGCAGCCATGAAATTAAAAGACGCTTACTCCTTGGAAGAAAGGTTATGACCAACCTAGATAGCATATTCAAAAGCAGAGACATTACTTTGGCAACAAAGGTCCATCTAGTCAAGGCTATGGTTTTTCCAGTGGTCATGTATGGATGTGAGAGTTGGACTGTGAAGAAAGCTGAGCACTGAAGAATTGATGCTTTTGAACTGTGGTGTTGGAGAAGACTCTTGAGAGTCCCTTGGACTGCAAGGAGATCCAACCAATCCATTCTAAAGGAGATCAGTCCTGGATGTTCTTTGGAAGGACTGATGCCAAAGCTGAAACTCCAATACTTTGGCCACCTCATTCCAAGTTGACTCATTGGAAAAGACTCTGATGCTGGGAGGGATTGGGGACAGGAGGAGAAGGAGATGACAGAGGATGAGATGGCTGGATGGCATCACCGACTCGATGGACAGGAGTTTGAGTGAACTCCAGGAGTTGATGATGGACAGGGAGGCCTGGCGTGCTGCGATTCATGGGGTCACAAAGAGTCAGACATGACTGAGTGACTGAACTGAACTGAGGTTGGTCATAGCTTTTCTTCCAGGGAGTAAGCGTCTTTTAATTTTATAGCTGTAGTCACCATCTGCAGTGATTTTGGAAGCTCCAAATAATAAAGTCTCTCACTGTTTCCACTGTTGCCCATCTATCTGACATGAAGTGATGGGACTGGATGCCATGATCTTAGTTTTCTGAATGTTGGCTTTAAGCCAAGTTTTTCACTCACCTCTTTCACTTTCATCAAGAGGCTCTTTAGTTCCTCTTCACTTTCTGCCATAAGGGTGGTGTCATCTGCATATCTGAGGTTATTGATATTTCTCCTGGCAATTTTAATTCCAGCTTGTTCTTCATCCAGCCCAGCATTTCTCATGATGTACCCTGCATAGAAGTTAAATAAGCAGGGTGACAATATACAGCCTTGACGTACTCCTTTTCCTATTTGGAACCAGTCTGTTGTTCCATGTCCAGTTCTAACTGGTGCTTCCTGACCTGCATATAAGTTTCTCAAGAGGAAGGTCAGGTGGTCTGGTATTCCCATCTCTCTCAGAATTTTCCACAGTTGACTCTGATCCACACAGTCAAAGGCTTTGGTATAGTCAATAAAGCAGAAATAGATGTTTTCCTGGAACTCTCTTGCTTTTTTGATGATCCAGTGGATGTTCGCAATTTAATCTCTGGTTCCTCTGCCTTTTCTAAATCCAGTTTGAACATCTGGAAGTTCCCAGTTCACATACTGTTGAAGCCTGGCTTGGAGAATTTTGAGCATTACTTTGCTAGCGTGTGAGATGAGTGCAATTGTGGGATAGTTTGAGCATTCTTTGGCATTGCTCTTCTTTGGGATTGGAATGAAAACTGACCTTTTCCAGTCCTGTGGCCACTGCTGAGTTCTCCAAATTTGGTGGCATATTAAGTGCAGCACTTTCACAGCACCATCTTTTAGTATTGAAATAGCTCAACTGGAATTTCATCACCTCCACTAATTTTTGTGTAGTGATGCTTCCTAAGACCCACTTTACTTCACACTGCATGATGTCTGACTCTAGGTGAGTGATCACACCATTGTGGTTATATGGGTCATGAAGATCTTTTTTATACAGTTCTGTGTATTCATGCCACCTCTTCTGAATATCTTCTGCTTCAGTTAGGTCTATACCGTTTCTGTCCTTTATTGAGCCCATCTTTCCATAAAATTTTCCCTTGGTATCTCTAATTTTCTTGAAGAGAGCTCTAGTCTTTCCTATTTTATTGTTTTCCTCTGTTTCTTCACATTGAAATGCAATGGATATTCAATTGATGGACATTTTTTCACATTCTTCGCACATAGGAAGGCTTTCTTATCTCTCCTTGCTATTCTTTGGAACTCTGCAATCAGATGAGTATATCTTTCCTTTTCTCCTTTGCCTTTTGCTTCTCTTCTTTTTTTCAGCTATTTGCAAGGCCTCTTCAGACAACCAATTCTGCCTTTTTGCATTTCTTTTTCTTGGGAATGGTTTGGATCACCGCCTCCTCTTCAGTATTACAAACCTCCATCCATAGTTCTTCAGGCACTCTATCAGATCTACTCCCTTGAATCTATTTGTCACTTCCACTGTATAATCATAAGGGATTTGATTTAGGTCTTACCTAAATGGCCTAGTGTTTTTCCCTACTTTCTTCAATTTAAGTCTGAATTTTTCAATAAGTAGTTCATGATCTGAGCCAGTCAGCTGTGGCTCAGATCCAATTGTAAATCACCCCATTTCCACCCTCTATGGAACATAATCACTTTTACCATAATCATTTCCAAGTTTTTCTTTCTAATTTTATAACCACAGTGTGCATCCCTAAACACATGCTTATTTTTGAACTTCATGTAAATGGAAGCCTACAATAGGAAATATTTGGGGTCTGGCTTCTTTCCTTGAACATTGTATTTGTGAGACTGATCCGTGTCCTTGCATGTAACTGTGATGTGTTGGTTTCCATTACTGTGTAGTATTCCTCTCCATGACTACCACAATTCCATTATCTCTTCCATAGTTGATGGACATTTCGATTGTTTCTATATTGGGGTTATTACAAATAATGCTCTTATGAGCATCCTTGTAGCATTCTTGTGCATGTTTCCTGTTGGGTTGAGGCTCATTTTGTAGGCTATACACATGTTAGTGGAAATGCTGTACCATACATATGGAATTTCCACCAGAGCAAATAACGGTAAGTGGTTTTTCAAAGTGAATGTATAGAACTACACTCTCTACCGCAGTGTGTGGAAGTTCTTGTTGTTCTTATCCTCTCTTTCTCCCTAATATGTTTTCCAAAGGCTTCCCATTTTGCTCATTGAGGTGCCTGGACCCCATCCCAGGTGAAACAGAAACCAGAGCTTTTGGTGGCAGTTCTTGGGCCAAACTCTTGTGCTCCTCATGTCACCTATAGTGCCCACAGGGCAGGAACTCCAGTTCCTAACTAGCATTAGACCTTTCCTGAGGACTGACCAGGGGCTTCCCAGGTGATGCCTGGGGAAAGAATCCGCCTGCTAATGCAGGAGCTGCAGGAGATGCAGGTTCAATCCCTGGGTCTGGAAGATCCTCTGGAGGAGGAAATGGTAACCCACTCCAGCATTCTTGCTGAGACAATCCTATGGACAGAGGAGCCTGGGGTTGCAAGGAGTCAGACATGACTGAACAACTGAGCACTAAGACTGAAAGTGAAAGAAAACTCCCTGGACAGTCCGGGCTGAGCCACCTGTGGAGGGAGCAAGCACAGGCGAAGGCAGGACTGGCAACCTTGGGAACTGGACCAGCATTTAGACACCTGTATCTTCTCTCTACATGGCCATTAATTAGCTCTGTTTGGGGCACACCCATTCGCCTCTCTGTGCACCCACTAGCCTCTTCTGGGAATGAGAAGAACCACTGATCTCCGCCTACCTCCTAGGTGGGGGCTCATCTGGGCATCACAAGATGACAGATAAGGCCACCAGAAAAGAATTCTAAAATGCAGGTCACACTGTGGTTTGCATTGCTTCCTGATTTTACCAGTTAGAGTAATATACAAAACCACTCCTTCCCTTTATTTCCTCCCATCTGTAAAAATTGTATGATGGATGTTTTACTTCTTAGTTCTCCCCAAAAGCCCATCCAGAGCCTCTGGGGCTTCAAGTGAAGGAAGATAGCCATTCTGGTGAAGAGAAGACAGTATGGAGTCCTATTCTAGGCAAGTGTTACTTCCCAAAGAGTAGTTCACATTCCAATTCCCAGTGATAGTGGCAATCCCCTAGTTCCCCCTGTGGGGCGCCCTGTCATGTCAGACACTGAGAACTCCTGGCTGATGATAACCTCACAGGGGTTTTCTATACCACCTCTATCTCAGGAAGTGATGGGAGAAGAAAGCTAAGTACATTTGACAGTAAGTGGTGGGCACTGTGCTTTTGAAATAGGCTTTTTTATCCTTATTTTCCAGTGGGGGAAACTGAGTCTCTGAGCAATAAAGCTCTCCCAAGATAACTTAGCTAATAAGAGCTGCAGAGTCCTACACACCTAAGTCTATCCTGGTTCCAGAAGCCAGAGGCCTTTTGCTCTAGTTTTGTTTTAGAATTGTACTCTCCTGATTCCACATTGTTAGACTAGGAGTCTTTATGAATGGAATATTTCACAAAGTCCCTCAGTCAATAGCAAATTGGAGAACCTCCCCATAAAACCTCTGAGCCTCTATCAATGCAGGGTGAAAGTGGCTCAGTCATGTCTGACTCTTTGCAACCCCATGGACTGTAGCCCAGCAGGCTCCTCTGCCCATGGAATTCTCCAGGCCAGAATACTGGAGTGGGTAGCTGTTCCCTTCTCCAGGGGCTCTTCGCAACCCAGGCAACGAACCCAGGTCTCCCATATTGCAGGCGGATTCTTTCATCGTACTGAGCCACCAAGGAAGCCCAATGCAGGCTGGGAGAGGGGTTAACAGAGTTTCTAGTTCTGGTCTTTTCTGAGGCTTGACCATATCTCCTGTCATTGGAGGCCATGAGATGCCCCTATATTTTCCCACCACCCCCCCTTTTTTTAAATTATTTTTATTTTTGGCTGTACTGGGTCTCAGTTGCCTGGTTGCTCGTGGGCTTTCCCCAGATTCAGCAAGTGGGGCTTCTCTTTGTGCAGCGGTTTCTCTTGTTATGGAGCGTTGGCTCTAGGGTGCACAGGCTTCAGTAGTTGTGGCCCATGGGCTTAGTTGCCCAGTGGCATTTGGGATCTTCCCAGACCAGGGATCAAACCCACGTCTCCTGCATTGGCACCCTACCCCTTTTTTGACGAAGCAGGGAGAATAGGTTTTTGTTTCTAGCAATCACATGAACCCTGATTAAGATAGAAACGAACTGATCCAGTTCTTTAATCTCCCCCTTTTCTAAACCCTCCCTGGATGCCTCAACGATATTTGTGAAGTCTCAGACACCAAAAATGTCGCTATAGCTGGTCAAATTGAGGAGCACAAACAAGTTCTCCCAGCCTTGTCTCCTCTCAGCTCTGCTGTGTACATACTCTCTCCCGGCTGCCTCCCGGATTTGCAGGAAGCACAGCCTAGTGGGAGAGGCTTGGGTTTAGGTATGAGAGCAGAGTTTGAATCAGGGATCCACAGACATGAGCAAGCAGCTTCATGTCATTGAATCTCAGTGTCTCCCCAATGTACTATGGGAATAATAATATCTACAACTGTAATAATTTGTTAGGGCTGTCCTAACAAATACCATAGAGTAGGTAGTTTTCTCATGGATTTGGAGGCCACAAAAATCTGTTTTCTCATGGCTCTGGAGCCTAGAAGACAAAGATCAAGGTGTTAGCAGGGTTGGTTTCTCCTGAGGCTCTCTCTTTGACTTCTAGAGGGCTGTGTGTTCACAAGGCTGCCCCTCTGTCTGTTGTCTATGTCCTGATCACCTCACCTTATAAGGACTCGAGTCATACTGGGTTAGGGCTCACGCTAATGGCCTCATTTTAACTCAGTTACCTCTTCAAGGCCCCTATCTCCAAATACAATCTCATTCTGAGATATTGGGAATTAGGACTTGAACATAAAATTTGGGGCGGAGGGGACATAATTTAGCCCAAAACACCATTGCAGTTTGTTTTTAAGGCTTTTAGAAGATGAATCAGCACAGAGGAGGTATGAATAAGGATGAAGACCTACAGGTTCAACCCAGCCTCATTTACCCACCCTGGGAGCCCAGGACCCACCTAGTGGAGCAACTGCATGGGAGCGAGGTGGAGAAGATCAAGGCCTCAGGCAGCAGCGCTTGCAGAAGGCCGGCAAGGGCACCCTGCTGGGCCAAGTTCCAGATAGAAGTGACCCCTCTGGAGCCCACAGCTTGGGCTTTGCTCTGAAGATGGTGCAGAAGAATTCACTGAGGAATATGTTCAAGCACAAAGTGGTGAATGACTGTCTCCACAAATTAAAAAGAATGCTTTTCTCTAGCCCAATGACTTTTAGATATTTCAGACGTTTTCTGTGGCCTGGCACTATAGCCAAAATCCTATAGAACTTGGTGAATCATTCAAATAAGGAACCTGGGTGAAGGAGTAAATTTTTAAATAAAAATCACCTGGTTCTTTTGGTGAACTGCTTTATACTTAAAGCAAACCAAATCATTATCATGAAATATATCAAAATACATCTCTTTCATGAGTGACTTACTGGTGTTTGTGTACCTGGAATATCATATATATTTTGTTTATTGAATGTTTACATTATAAGAAGGAAAACATTTTTTTAAAATTGAATGTCTATAATCAGTTATTCCTAAGTTTTCTATACTATAACATAAATTTGTTCTTTTCCTGTGAATTTACAATTTCTAAATGAGGACCAGCAAGTGTAATACCAGGGGAAGAATAGATTTTACCAATCAAATGATGTCTTTGCTTTTGTAAATGAGAAAATTGTTTTATTTTTAACACTAAATCTGGCAACTTTCTTAGAAAATGTATTTGGAAAGATTAATGCTGTGTTGTATTTTAGATTTCCCAATCTGATATATGAAATAGATTTGATCATTGTCTCCCTAATTTCCTCTACTTTATAATTGTGGTACTCTTGTACCACAAGAGTACTATAACTGTTCTCTTTAAAAATACTGTATTATTTCATGCCTTTAAGAAAATGTTTTAAATAAGACCTGCAAAACATTGCAAATGGTTAAAAAAAGTAATGTGAAAATTTTACAACCTCAAAGAATTCTTAATGTTACAAGCGTTTAACTTTGATGATGTCATTTTGATTTAACATGCACACTTTTAAAAGGATAGTTTATGTTTATCATAAACTTTGAAGAGCTTAGAAATAAAATTTCTGCTTAATTTATGAAAAAGAGTAGTAAATATTACTTTAATGTGAACCTCAAGGCAATGGCACCCCACTCCAGTACTCTTGCCTAGAGAATCCCATGGATGGAGGAGCCTGGTAGGCTGCAGTCCATGGGGTCGCTAAGAGTCAGATGCGACTGAGCGACTTCGCTTTCACTTTTCACTTTCATGCATTGGAGAAGGAAATGGCAACCCACTCCAGTGTTCTTGCCTGGAGAATCCCAGGGACGGGGGAGCCTGGTGGGCTACCGTCTATGGGGTTGCACAGAGTCGGACACGACTGAAGCGACTTAGCAATAGCAGCAGGAGATTTCCAGAGACAGTCTTCATTAAAGTAGTATTTATTCACTCCTATTGTTCATGTAAAATGTGGAGTTTTCCTGGACATTTCATTATTTTGGTATCCAATCTCCAAAACTGAATCAGCATGTCCCAGTCTTGGGTGGAAATCTGTGGTGCACTTGAGACCTGGGCTCCAGGAGGGGTGGACGGTGGCAGGAGGAGCTCACTGGTCTCTAACAGAAGGACTTCACCGCTTCCAGGCTTGAGAATCCTGTTCTGTGTTGACAGTATTGTTCCTGCTGCCCCCACAGAGCCGCAATTCAGGCCCCAGGCTTGGCCCTGCCAAGTTCCCGGAGAGCTCTGGATCCTACGGAGTGGTCACTGGCCCCCAGTGCCAACCATGTGAAAAGAGGCCACTTTACATTTAATACAAAGCGTCAGCCGGTCTCATTCACGGTGCCCGGAACATGCTAAGCTCCGGACGTAGAGCTGGAAAGTGGCACTTCAACACAAACTCCCTTTCCTGCCAACCCCACCCGCAAGGATTTTACAGGCGGAGAGGAACACGCGGAGGCTTGTCTTTTCCACCCCTTCTCTCCCCAGATGTCAAGAGAGGTTGTTCTGGGGAACAGCCCAAGAAAAGCCCTATTCTCCTCGCTCCTCCTCACCTGCCAAGAAGCCCTGGCCTGCAGGTGCCTGACCGAACCTCGGAGCTGCCAGGAAGTGTTCGGCCCATTCACTCTGGTTGAGAAGCCGCCTCCCCTGTGCCAAGTCCCAACTTTGGCAGCTCCATCCGTGGCGCCGGATTTTCAGGAGCAGCACCTGTTTGCCTAGCCTTCAAACCCCAGCTCCCACCCGCCGCTTCACACAAATGCAGGTGACCCCATGACCGGGAGGGCCTCCCTCGGAGCCATGGTGCCCCCTCTTACAAAGCCCGGGCTTGTTCGAATCACTGCGCCTCAGAGAGGTCTGAGTCCCCGAAGTAAGGGAAGCCAGCAGACGGATGATATTTCCCAAAAGTGCTTTTTTTTTTTTTTACAGATGGATAAATTCGGGTGGAGCAAGAAGAGGGACCTGGGAGAGTATCATCAGGTGTAGGGGTTCTTAGCTCTGGATACAACTAGAATCAGCTGGAGGAACTTTAAAACATGAGATATAGTCTGGTGTGGAGGAAGGGCATGACCCCTCAGTGGAGCCCATGTTGAGAATCCCTGATCTGGTTCAACACACTTGTTTTACAGAGGAGAAAAACTGAGGTCCTGACAGTAGGGACTTTTGAGGTCCTTTTGTTGTTGTTCAGTTGCTAAGCTGTGTCCGGCTCTTTGAGACCCCATGGACTGCCTCACCCCAAGCTCCCCTGTCCTTCACTATCTCTCGAAGTTTGCTTAAACTTATGTCTATAGAGTCTGTGATGCCATCCAACCATCTCACACTCTGTCACTCACGCTGTTGATCTTGTCCAATTCTCTAGTTTTACAGATGGGGAACTGAGGCCCAGAGAAGTTAAGGAGAGTCACCTAAGCCTCCATAGCTAGTAGGATGTATCTTAGTACTTTGGCAGTTTGACTTTTGTCTTAGAATGGTTCTACTTCTATCGTATCTAGTTTCATTACCATAAAGCTCTGCTTTAAACCCATCATGCTTCTCTACTGCTCAAGAAATAAAGTCTACATCCCCTAACATGGCATCCAAAGCCCTGTCACAACCTGGCCCCACTTACTTTTCTAAGAAAAGTATTAATAATCCCTTTATACACAGGCAAGTGGGTAGGGTCTATGCCCTGGTCCCCTCAATTTACAGGGCTCCACTCTCGCCCTTTTCTATCTGTATCACACCTCATGGGACAGAGTCCACAGGGTTAAGGAGATATGCTCAATGGGGTACTCTCAACCTCAGAATATCTTGAATTTACCTACAGCACCTGTTAAGAAGACCTCTTTCTGAAAAACACAATAGTGCTGCTGGGCCTGAGGGACAGCCGCACAGCATCTTTCCAGTGGGAGGTGAGAGAGGAGCTTTGGCTCCTCCTGGCCTGATGGTGGAGCTGTGCATGCAGGTTGGATGTCATCAGTTATGTACCCAAGTCTCCTCCCAGTGCGCTAGTCCAGAGTGGGAAGAGCAGAGAAGCGGGCTGCAAGCTGGGAGCTGGCTCCTCTATGTTTCAGAGAATCCAAGAATTCTAAATTCAAACGTTACCTTCTTGTCACGAAGGTGTATTTGTCAAGACAGGTGGATAAAACGTATCTGACTGTTTTCTTTATAATTTTTTATTTAGTTTTGGCACTGGGTCTTTGTTGCTGCATGCAGGCCTCCTCTAGTGGTGGAAATCAGAAGCTGCTCTTCAGTTGCAGTGCGTGGGTGTCTCATTGTGGTGGCTTCTCTGGTTGCAGAGCACAGGCTCCAGGCACATGAGCTCCAGGAACTGAGGCATGAGGGCTCAGCAGGGATTTGCTGGCTCTAGGATGCACGGGCTTCAGCACCTGTGGTGCAGGGCTCAGTTGCTTCGAGGCATGTGGAATCTACCCAGACCAGGGATCAAATCCATGTCCCTTGGATTGGCAAGCACATTCTTATCCACTGTGCCACCAAGGAAGTCCTTCTTTATAAATTTTAAAGATTTACATATGGTATGTAGGCCTGATATTAAAGCTGAAGCTCCAATACTTTGGCCACCTGATGTGAAGAGCTGACTCATTGGAAAAGACCCTGATGCTGGGGAAGATTGAGGGAAGGAGGAGGAGGAGGTGATGGATGATGGGATGGTTGGATGGCATCAGTGACTCAATGGACATGAGTTGGAGCAAACTCTGGGAAGATGGTGAAGATCAGGGAAGCCTGGCATGCTGCAGCCCACAGGGTCACAAAGAGTCAGACCCAACTCAGCAGCTGAACAACAGCAAAGGCCTCCTTTTGCATACTTGCCTTGACCCTGTGCATGCTAGGGAGGTGGGTTGACCACTGAGGGAGTCAGGGAGAGAGGGATGGTAGTCAGCCTTGCTGTTGGCAGGTGAGTGGTACAGCTCTCCAGTATGTATGAGATCTGCACTGGCGATTCCTGGAGGGATCACAAGTGTACTTATGGTTAAAAAAAAAAAAAAAAATATATATATATATATATATATATATATATATATAGTGTTGATATGATATGAAACCAGGATGTGGTGTCATTCAGGTCCTGGCTGGTGAGCACTTCCTTCCTTTCTCCCTGCAATACAATTCTTACAAACTCATGTTTTTAAATTCTGGTGAGGGGCTTCTTCTGTGTTGCAGATGGCTGTTTTCTCATTGGATCTCCCCATGGCAGAGACAGCAGAAAGCTCTCCGGGGTCCCTTTTATAAGGGCACTAATCGCATTCATGAGGGCTCTATCCTCATGACCTAATTACTTCTCAAAGGACTCACCTCTTAATATTATTACACTGGGGATTAAGATTTCAACCTATGAATTTTAGTGTGTGTGGGGGGGGACATATTCAATCCATACAATGACTAATGATTTTCAGCAGCTCAAATCCAATTTTTTTCAAACTAAAATAACTATAATCAGCTCCAGATCCTATTGGGCAGCCCACCTTTTTCTACCGTTGTCTGCAAGGATAGCTCGAGAGACCAGGAACCAGTCTGCGATCTAGATTCACCACGACACTGAATAGTGGAGATACTCATGATGGTACAGAATTTGCCATTTCTGTTTATCCTTATCCTTTGGGAAATTCATGTCCTGCCTTCTAGTCCCCTCTAGTCCCTTCTTCTCCGGTTGCACTGGCCATGAGCATGCAAAGCCATCCCCACACCCTACTTTGTCTCCCCGTTTCCCCTGCCAGGACCACTGACGTTCTAAAGATGTGTTCCTTCCCTCCCTTGAGTTTCTGTTCAAAAGTTGTCTCATTTGTGATACCTCCTCTTTCCTTTGTAACTAAAGTAGCTCTTTGTCTACTTTCTCCCCTTAAGTTTTCTTAACACCCCTCAGTAACTGGCATTCCCACTGTCTGTTTATTTAGTGTCTGTGTACTGGATGCCACAATAGCAAAGACTGTATCACTTCTATATCCCAAGTGCATGGAGGGTGCCTGGTAGACACTCAATAGTCACTTATTAAATTTAATAAATTGTTACTGGTTACTCCCAGGGCTTCCCAGGTGGCGGTGGTAAAGAATTGCCTACCAATGCGAGAGATGCGGGTTCGATCTCTGGGTCGAGAAGATCTGCTTGAGCAAGAAATGACAACCCACTCCAATATTCTTGCCTGGGAAATTCCATGACAGAGGAGCCTGGTGAGCTACAGTCCATGGGGACACAAAGGGTCAGACATGGCTGAACGTGTGCACATTGGTTACTCCTATCTTCACACATTGACACAACATAATTGCAAACATTTAGACATTTATTAATTTTCACAGGGTAGTTTTTAGATCATTAAATAAATGGTAGTTTTTAGATCATTTAGAGGAATTACAAAATGACAACCGTCAAACAGGCGAATAAATCATAGACTGAGGGGATTTCATTATCTCCCCCAGGGTCTCTAGTGCCTTCCCCAAACTGACCAAAGAGATACTTTTCCAGATCTGGCTTTGAAAAAAATCCAGGTTTCTCCTAAATGTGAGATAATTTCCTAAAGTTCACATAGCACACATTATTTTGGTTGTCTTGTATCAGTGATACGAGTTCAGTTACAAGTGATCAGTTTTTAGCTTGAAATTTTAGTCCAAAACAATGATGAATAATGGGAAAAGCACCTTGTCACAGTTGCACAAATGCTTTCTAAATAACTCTACTTGCTTTCTCGGAAACTTCAGGGAAAAAAGTGGTTAGGAAACACTAGGGCTAGAATTCAGCCACAGCCATGTCTTTCTTTAAAAAAAAAAAAGTCAGTTGGAGTGCCAGCTGTATAGGGCTGTCCATTGTCTAAGAAAAAAAAAGTTTTAACCCCGGGGTGGAAAAACTAACATTGTCACTAGGATATGAAGAAACCATGGTGAAGAACTAGCCACAGCGAGGCCCCACAGAATGGCCGGCGGCATCTGCTCCGAGGGCCTTTATCAGCAGCCTTGTATGTTCTATTCAAGACTCTCAGAACGATTGTTGGCATGATGTAGACAAATTGACGCAAATTAGTTTAGCATGGGCTATGCAAAGTTTAAGCTTGTTGAGCAACGCACGTGGACCACATAGCAACAGCTCCCAACACTATGCAAAAGGTGTTGGATGCAAAGTACTAACTACCCAGACTCTCCTCTTCCAGATTGGAAGCAGGATTTCTAAATCATTGGTAGAGGATGGGGGAGGCATCTGGGGAGTCAGGAAGCTGGTAACAGAGAGCGGAGCCCCTGTACTGACCCTGAAGGCCAGTGAGGGCTGTGAAAAATATCTCCTGAAAAAGCCGCTTTCCCCATCGAAAACCGACTGCCTGTTATTTCATGGCCACAAATCCTCAAAGGATTGGCCCCCAAAGATTAAGGGGATTCCGGCACTTTGCTCTCTACTTTGGTTCAGATATCTCAAGACAATTCCTTTGGGGCTAGTGTCACACAGACCACCTAGAGGGGCCTTCTAATTGTATTTACAGTAATTTAATTACATCAGGGAGAGCTTCAGAAGGCAGGATTTACCAAGATCGATACTATAGGTGTCACTGGCAGAGTTTTAATCTGTTAAATCAACAGAGAAATGGTAAAAATAAAGCCACTCCAGAGTCTAGAAACCACTTCATAAACTTTCTTTTTCTTTTCTTTTTATTTTTTTCAAGAAGAATGGGAGGGTGAAGGAGACATTTTCCTGGGGTCCACAGCTTTCCCACTTATGTTCATATTATTTGATACTCCATGCACACATTAAATCCATGTGAACACACACACAGGAGTCTGGATACTATAAATGCACCACAGCCGAGTATGTGTGTGTGTGCATGTTTAATTAAATACATCTCTGGAGAGTTATTTAAGAATTTGGTGGCAGTGGGGTTCTGGGGAAGACACCTAATGGGAATACAGGGTTGGGGCGTGAGACAGACTTACTTTTAATCTCATTCCTATTTGTTTGTTCTGCTTCTTTAAAAAAAAATTTTACACCAAATATTTTAAATAGTTTTCAAATGAATCCATAAGGAAGTTTTTGACAAATATTAAATCACGAAATTCAGCAATCTGTATAAAATTTAGATTGTTTGGCTAACTACCTAGCCTTGGTTGGTAACTTTCCCTTGGAGCTTTAGCTTTCCTACTGGTAAAGTATTTGGGAATGAACCAATTACCCCGGAAAGCCCTTTCCTCTCTGTGAGATTGTTAACTGGAGTCTAAAAACAGCATGTGCTGCTACTGCCATCTAGTAGTTCAACTGGGACCATGTGGGTCCAGCTTTTCCTAGGCATTTAAAAAGAAGGCTGGGGCTATTATTCAACACACAAAGACAACATTGGCTATGCAGACACTCTGCCGTCCCAAAGCGCTTTCTGGAGTAGCAGAGATTTTAAACATATAAATAAATCCTTAGATACTTAAAAAATAGTCCTCTATCAAAAAACTGTTAGAACAAATTAATTCAGTAAAGTTGAAGTATATAAAATCAATATACAAAATCAGTTGTTTTTCTTTACACAAATAACTATCAGAGAAATTAAGAAAACAATCCTATTTACAATTGCATTATAAAAAATAAGATCCCTGGGATACCAAGGAGGTGAAAGACCTATATATTGACAACTATAACACATTAACAAAAGAAACTGAGTAGACAGAATTAAGTGGAAAGATTCTGCACTCATGGATTAGAATAATTAATATTGTTAAAATGGCCACACTACCCAAACAATCTACAGATTCAGTGCAATCTCTACTGAGATTCCAATGGTATTTTTCACATAAATGGAACAAACTATCCTCAAATTTGTATGGAACCATAAAAGACCCTAATTAGCCAAAGCAGTCTTGAGAAAGAAAAACAAACCTGGAGGCATCATGATCCCTGATATGAAACTATATAACAAAGCTACAGTAATTTAAAAAGTATGGTATTGGCATAAGAATGGACTCAGAGGTAATGGAGCAGAAGAGAAAGCCCAGAAATAAACCCAAGCATATATAGTACATTAACTTACAGCAAAGGAGCTAAGAATGTACAATAAGGGAGGGTCTCTTCAATAAATCTGTTGGGAAAACTGGACACCTACACACAATAAAACAACTACTGTCTTACACTATACACAAAAATTAGCTCAAAATTGATTAACAACTTAAATGTAAGACCTGAAACCATAAAAATCCTAGAAGGAAACATAGGCCTCAAACTCTTGACATAGGTCTTGGCAATAATTTTTTGAATCTGATACCAAAAGCAAAGACAACGAAAACAAAAATAAACAAGTGGGACTGCATCCAACTAAAAAGCTTTCGCATAGCGAAAGAGAAGATCCACAAAATGAAAAAGCTGTCTACTAAACGGAAGAAAATCATTCCAAAGCATACATATGATAAGGGGCTAGTATCCAAAATATAAAGAACTCAAACTACTCATTAGAGAAAACAAAACCCAAGCAATCTGACTTTAAAATGAGCAGAAGATATGAATATACATTTTTCCAAAGATGACATACAGATGGCCAACAGGTACATGAAAGATGCTCAACATTATTAATCATTGTTGTTATTGGCCAACTAAGTCATGTCCAACTCTTTTGCAACCCCATGAACTATAGGATACAATGCTCCTCTGTCCATGGGATTTCTCAGGCAAGAATACTAGAGTGGGTTACCATTTCTTTCTCCAGGGAATATTCCTGACCCAGGAATTGAACCCATGTTTCCTGCTTGGCAGGCAGATTCTTTACCACTGATCCACCTATGAAGCCCTATTCATCATTAGGGAAATGTTAAGTCAAAATACAATGAACTATCTACTCCACACAAGTTAGAAAGGCTATTATCAAAAAGACAAGAACTGACAAATGTTGGTAAGTGTGTAGAGAAAAGGGAACCCTATGCACTGTTGGTGGAAATGTAAATTGGTACAACCACCATGGAAAATGGTAGGAAGTTTCCTCAAAAAATTAAAAACAGAACTACCATACAATCCATTTCTGGGTATTTATCTGAAGAAATTTAAAAACTAATTTGAAAAGATAGATGCATTTCCATGCTCACTGAAGCTTTATTTACAATAGCCAAGATGTGAAAGCAACCTAAGTGTCCATCAGTGAATGATTGGGTAACGAACGTGTGAATATATGTACACATATGTATATATATATTATTAAAAAGAAGACAATCTTGCCATCTGTGGTAATATGATAACTGAGGGCACTATTCTAAGTGAGATAAGTCAGAGACAGACAAATAACATATGAACTTCCACAGTATAATCTAAAAACAAAAACAGACAAGAAACACCACCAAAAACCAACCATATAGATACAGAGGATAGACTGGTGGCCAGAGGTGGGGAGCTGGAGGAGGAGGGTTGTAGGAGAAATGGGCGAAATGTGGGATTTTTTGTTTGTTTATATAAATTGAATTTTAAAAATTTTAAGATAGTTTTGAGCCTATAATATTTGACTAACTATAAAACCCTCATTGCAATTTACTAGCCTCAAGGGCCTCTATTAACAAGTATTTGTTGGGTATCAGCTACGTGTCGAGTGCAATATACAGATGTGCGTGTGGTAGGAAGAGGCGGAAATCTGGTGTCCTGGAGTTCAGACACTGTAGCCCTGTAAGGACAGAGACTAAGACCTTTTGGAGGTATATTCCTGGTTAGCCCATTGCCTCTCCAGGAGATAGCATGGTACTGGCATAAATCAGTTCAGTTCAGTCGCTCAGTTGTGTCCGACTCTTTGTGACCCCATGAATTGCAGCACGCCAGGCCTCCCTGTCCATCACCAACTCCCAGAGTTCACTCAGACTCATGCCCATCGAGTCAGTGATGCCATCCAGCCATCTCATCCTCTGTCGTCCCCTTCTCCTACTGCCCTCAATCCCTCCCAGCATCAGAGTCTTTTCCAGTGAGTCAACTCTTCACATGAGGTGGCCAAAGTATTGGAGTTTCAGCTTTAGCATCAGTCCTTCCAAAGAACATCCAGGACTGATCTCCTTTAGAATGGACTGGTTGGATCTCCTTGCAGTCCAAGGGACTCTCAAGAATCTTCTGCAACACCACAGTTCAAAAGCATCAATTCTTTGGCACTCAGCTTTCTTCACAGTCCAACTCTCACATCCATACATGACCACTGGAAAAACCATAGCCTTGACTAGACAGAACTTTGTTGCCAAAGTAATGTCTCTGCTTTCGAATATGCTGTCTAGCTTGGCCATAACTTTCCTTCCAAGGAGTAAGCGTCTTTTAATTTCATGGCTGCAATCACCATCTGCAGTGATTTTGGAGTCCAAAAACAAACAAAGTCTGACACTGTTTCCAGTGTTTCCCCATCTATTTCCCATGAAGTGATGGGACCAGATGCCATGATCTTCGTTTTCTGAATGTTGAGCTTTAAGCCAACTTTTTCACTCTCCTCTTTCACTTTCATCAAGAGGCTTTTTAGTTCCTCTTCACTTTCTGCCATAAGGGTGGTGTCATCTGCATCTCTGAGGTTATTGATATTTCTCCCGGCAATCTTGATTCCAGCTTGTGCTTCTTCCAGCCTAGCGTTTCTCATGATGTACTCTGCATATAAGTTAAATAAGCAGGGTGATAATATACAGCCTTGACGGACTCCTTTTCCTATTTGGAACCAGGAACTTAACAAATTCTTGTTTCTGATGAATGAATGAGCTAGATTTGAATTCATAATTTCTGCTTATGATAGCATTTTTTCCTCTGAGCCTCCATTTCCTGGCCTGTAAAACAGAAGTAATCCTTGCCCCTAATTTTGATGGTCTGGTGATTAACAAAGGGCAATGCCTCTGTCAAATGGAAAACATTTCTTAAAGGAGATGGGGCAGGGAACTCTCCATAATTCGAGACTCATCGAAACATTTATTTTGCGTGACTGTGGTGCTGGAGAAGACTCTTGAGAGTCCCTTGGACTGTAAGGAGATCCAACCAGTCCATTCTAAAGGAGATCAGTCCTGGATGTTCTTTGGAAGGACTGATGCTAAAACTGAAACTCCAATACTTTGGCCACCTCATGCAAAGAGTTGACTCATTGGAAAAGACTCTGATGCTGGGAGGGATTGAGGGCAGTAGGAGAAGGGGACGACAGAGGATGGAGATGGCTGGATGGCATCACTGACTCGATGGACATGAGTCTGAATGAACTCCGGGAGTTGGTGATGGGGTCGCAAAGAGTCAGACACGACTGAGCGACTGAACTGAAGAAATATATTCTTTACTCCCAAGGCTGGCATTTCCATTTGAGAATTAGAAAATGTTTTCCACCATGTATTCTAAGTTTACTTGATAGCTAAAGGGGATACTGTGGAAATAGCCCACAGAGGTTGTTCTCAACAGCTTTTCCCCTGATCTGCCCTTTAAGCAAATGAATACACTGTGTTTTTTGTTTTTACCACATATCCAGGTTTCCATATAGGTAAACTGGGGGAGTCAAATTAAACTCAGCAGTCTCTTACTTTCAAAACAGATTCTAACAAGGAAAATCGTCCAGCAGACACAAAGACAGGCCTAAAATGGTGAAGAAACCATGATATGCTGCCACCTGTCGGTGATGCGTGAAATTATCTTAAATTTTAAACAAAGCTGAAGTCAACTATTAAAATAATGTTAACTACAAACTAATGGATTTACATACATATTTACAGTTAGAAGCTCATTACAGTGCCAAGGGAAAGAGATCTTTTCTCCCAAAGTAATAACAGTTGACTCTTAAGAAGTATTTATTACCAAGTGCTTGCATGTATTCTCCAAATTAAATCCTCACATCCAACTTAAGCCAAGATGCTTTTATGATCCCCACGCCCACCCCTCTTTACAGATGAGGAAACTTATAATCATGGAGGTAATAACCTGCCCCAGATCACATGGCTGAGAAATAACAGAGGCAGAACTCAAGTCCAGTCATTTCTGACTTCAGGGCCTAAACCTTAACATTAATATATACCCTCTGCTGGTGTATTCTTTGCTTAATTTCCTTGTTTCTGGTTAGAAAAGTACCTAACACCTATGTAGAAGTTTTATAAATTATAATGGAAATAAAAATAACTTGCGATCCTACAACTTAAAGTCAATGTTAGCATTTTGTACATATCTATCAAGTACTTTTAATGCTTATACTGTGTACACATTTGTACTTTTATATATAAATTGTGTCAGAACAATAGATCTCCTTTCCATTTATTTTTTTTTTTCGTTTCCTTTTTAAATTCATTCAGCTATTTAATTAAATTTAGCAAATACTTACTTTGTGCTAGGTAGAGATAGTAGTAGATGAGATTAAAAAGCAAAAACAACATGATCACCAACTTTGTGAAGCTAAAAACCTAGAAGAAATATACAAATAATCACAAAGAGATTAAATGCTCTGGAGGAAAATTGTTTCAGGAGACTAGGTGACAAGGGATGCTAGTCTACTCTGTGCAACCACAGAAAGCTTCCTTGAGGAAGTGATACTTAGAAGGTAGGGACAGTTCATGCACCTCTTTCCCCTACCCCCACAATCAACTTTTCAAGCAATTGGCTTCAAGGAGGGGAAAACCTGCCCTCTCCATTCTCCTCCCTTTGGTCAAGGAGGCACAGGGATGGATTGGTAAAGCCTTCCCTAAGCAGACGAAAGAGTGAGAATTAGACGTTATTCTTTTCTTATTGCTGGCACCTTGATATTTGCGACCATCCCTCTCTTGTCTTTAGGGAAAACACCTTCCCCATAAACATTGCATTTCCACTCCTACCACTAAAGGGATCTAGCGGTCTATCCCCAGTTGTTGGGACCTCTACTGGGGGAGATCTAGAGTCTACGGTTTTCAGCTGAAGTCCTAGTTCCCGGGTGACAGAAGGAGGCCTGCCTAACAAGTGCATTTGTTCTCAATCCTAACAGTATGTGCAAATCAGCAGAGCTGTGGCCCTCAGCCTCAGCGGTTGTGATTTAAGGGGTCTGGGGAAGTGCCTGGGTCTCGGGTTTTATTTTGTTTTTTTTTTTAAGCTACCAGTGTGAAAAGGAAGCTGACAACAACAGCATTTAAAACTGTTATCTGCTTCCATCTCCCACGCTCTTCTTTCTTTCCTTGGTTTCTGATGCTTTATAGAATGTTTAATACTTGAGAAGACTTTAGTTTCCTCTCATTATTTTCTTTTTCAGTTTTCTTGGCAACTTTTCTTTGTTTTTTATATTAATTTCAGATTCAATTTGTATAGATTTTTTTTAATGGTTGATATTTTCATTGGTTACATCGATATATGGACAGTTACAATCTTTTGATGTTCAAATTGTCCTATCTTTTCCGTTGAAAATCAATTTAAATTCATTTGAATTCTTTCTAAATTAAAAAAATAGTTATAAAATATTTCAGACATACACAAAAGTGAAGAGACTAGAACAACACATTACCCTCATGTACACAAAATCCAGCTTTAATGATTATCAACTAATCACCAGTCTTAATATCAATAAGTGTTGGGGAGGATACAGAGAAAAAAGAACCCTCATATACACTTGGTGGTAATGTTAATTAGTGCAGCTACTGTGGAAAACAGTTTTCAGGTTTCTCAAAATCTAAAAATAGAGTTACCATATGATCCAGCAATTCCACTCCTGGGCATATATCCAAAATATAGAAAATAATAATTCAAAAAGATATCTGCACTCCCATGTTCAATCAGCATTATTTACAATAGACAAGACATGGAAACAATTGAAATGTTCACCAATGAATGAAGGATAAAGAAAATGTGGTATTCTAAATGTGAGACCAGACACTATAAAACACTTAGAGGAAAATACAGGCAGAAAATTCTCTGATATAAATTGCAGCAATATTTTTTTTATTTGTCTCCCAGAATAATGAAAATAAAAACAAAAATAAATAAATGGGACCTACTTAAAAGCTTTTGCATAGCAAAGTAAATAGTAAACAAGACAAAAAGACAACCCACAGATTGGGAGAAAACATTTGCAAATGATGTGACTGATAACGAATTTGTCTCCAAAATTTATAAACAGTTCATGATGCATCAAAACAAAAAACCCAGTAAAAAAAATGGGCAGAAGACCTAAATAAACATTTCTCCAAAGACATACAGCTGGTCAATAGGCACATGAAAAGATGTTCAACACTGCTAATTATTAAAGAAATGCAAACTAAAACTACAATGAGATATTACGCACACAAGCCAAAATGGCTATCATCAAAAACCTGAGTTCAGTTCAGTTGAGTTGCTCAGTTGTGTCCGACTCTTAGTGACCCCATGAACTGCAGCACACCAGGCCTCCCTGTCCATCACCACCTCCCAGAGTCCACCCAAACCCATGTCCATTGAGTCGGTGATGCCATCCAACCATCTCATCCTCTGTCATCCCCTTCTCCTCCTGCCCTCAACCCTTCCCAACATCAGAGTCTTTTCAAATGAGTCAGCTCTTTGCATCAGGTGGCCAAAATATTGAAGTTTCAGCTTCAATATCAGTCCTTCCAATGAACACCAAGGATTGATTTCCTTTAGGATGAACTGGTTGGATCTTCTTGCAGTCCAAGGGACTCTCAAGAGTCTTCTCCAACACCACAGTTCCAAAGCATCAATCTTCAGTGCATAGCTTTCTTTATAGTCCAACTCTCACATCCATACATGACTACTGGAAAAACCATAGCCTTGACTAGACGGAACTTTGTTGACAAATAAAGAAAGCTAAGTGCCAAAAAATTGATGCTTTTGAACTGTGGTGTTGGAAAAGACTCTTGAGAGTCTCTTGGACTGCAAGGAGATCAAACCAATCAATCTTAAAGAAAATCAGTCCTGAATATTTATTGGAAGGACTGATGCTGAAGCTGAAACTCCAATACTTTGGCCACCTGATGCAAAGAACAGACTCATTGGAAAAGACTCTGATGCTGGGAAAGATTGAAGGCAGGAGGAGAAGGGGATGACAGGATGAGATGGTTGGATGGCATCACCAACTTGATGGACGTGAGTTTGAGTAAGCTCTGGGAGTTGGTGATGGACAGGGAAGCCTGGCATACTGCAGTCCATGTGGTCTCAGACACAACTGAGTGACTGAACTGACTGAAAAATTCCACAAACAGTAAATGCTGGAGAGAGTGTGGAGAGAAGGGAACCCTCCCACACTTTTGGTGGGAGTGTAAATTGGTACAGCCACTATGGAGAACAGTATGGAGGTTCCTAAAAAAACTAAAACTAGACCTACCATATGACCCTGCAATCCTATTCCTGGGCATATATCCAGAGAAAAACATGGTTTGAAAGGATGCATGCGCCCCAGTGTTCATTGCAGCACTGTTTACAATAGGCAAGACATGGAAGCAACCTAAACGTCCACTGACAGAGGAATGGGTAAAGAAGGTGTGGTACATATACACGATGGAATATTACTCAGCCATTAAAAAGAATGAAATAATGCCATTTGCAGCAACATGGATGGACGTAGAGAGTGTCATAGTGAGTGAAGTGAGTCAGACAGAAGAGGAAAAATATCGTATGATATCCCTTATTTATGGAATCTAAAAAGAAATGATACAAATGATCTTATTTACAAAACAGAGGCTCACAGACTTAGAGAACAAACGTATGGTTGTCAGGGGGAAAGGATAGTTAGGGAGTTGGGATGGACATGTACACACTGCTATATTTAAAATTGATTACCAAAAAGAACCTACTATATAGCACATGGAACTCTGCTAAGCATTATGCGGCAACCTGGAGGGGAGGGGGATTGGGGAGAGAATGGATACATGTATATATATAGCTGAGTTCCTTCATTGTTCACCTGAAACTATCACAACATTGTTAATTGACTATGCTGCTGCTGCTAAGTCACTTCAGTCGTGTCCGACTCTGTGTGACCCCATAGATAGCAGCCCACCAGTCTCCCCCGTCCCTGGGATTCTCCAGGTAAGAACACTGGAGTGGGTTGCCATTTCCTTTTCCAGTGCATGAAAGTGAAAAGTGAAAGTAGTGTCACTCAGTCGTGTCCGACCCTCAGCGACCCCATGGGCTATAGCTTACCAGGCTCCTCTGTCCATGGGATTTTCCAGGCAAGAGTACTGGAGTGGGGTGCCATTGCCTTCTCCTATACCCCAGTACAAAATAAGAAGTTAAAAAAGCAGAAAATGTGGTATACATATACAATAGAATACTATTCAGTCAGAAAAAAAGCCATTTGCAACGGCATGGATGGACCTTAAGAACGTTATGCTTAGTGAAATAGGCCAGAGAGAGAAAGACAAATACTGGATTTCATTTGTATGCGCAATCTTAAAAAAAAAACTTAATTCATAGATATTGAGAATATATTGGAATGGGTAGATAAAATGGGTGAAGGTGGTCAAAAGGTACAAATTTCCTGTTACAAGATAAACAAGTGTTGAAGATGTAATGCATCATATGACAATTATAGTTACAATAATATGTTGTATATTGGAAAGCTGCTAAGAGTAGATCTTAAAAGTTCCCATTACAAGAAAAAAATGTAACTATGTGTAATGATGAATGTTAACTAAACTTATTGTGGTGATCATTTTGCAATGTGATATACATGTCAAATCAATATGTTGTAAACCTAAAACTAATACAATATTATATGTCAATTATAAGTGAAAGAAAGTGAAATCGCTCAGTCGTGTCCGACTCTTTGTGACTCCATGGACTGTAGCCCACCAGGCTCCTCCATCCATGGAATTTTCTAGGCAAGAGTACTGGAGTGGGTTGCTATTTCCTTTTCCAGGGGATATTCCCAACCCAGGGATTGAACTGGGTCTCCCGCTTTGCAGGCAGATGCTTTACCATCTGAGCCACCAGGGAATCAATTATAAATCAACTTAAAATTATTTGCCTTCTCTGAAAGTTTCACATAAATGAAATCATATAGTATGCAATCTTTTCCATCTGGCTTCTTTCACAGGTGGGAAACATTACTGAAGAATGTCGAAGCATGTCACTGATCATACATCCTAGATTTACTGGCAGAGGCAAATAGGAAGTATTGATAAAGAATTATCAGGAACAATATTGGAGTAAGGCTGATAAATTTTGAAAATAGGGATATCAGAGTAAACTTGATAAAAAATTATGAAAAAGATGGTATGAGTAAACTCGATGTAACTCAATGTAACACGAATTAAAAAACTGCTTCTGTTTATTAAAATTTAGATGAGGTGTAACAACTGTACCTTTAATTCTAGACTAAGTAATTTCCAGAACTGAAAATCCATTATAGATTTATGGTCACTTTTGAGTAACTTGCATGCATTGTGATTTTTTTTTTGCTCAATAATAAAATGATCTAATTCTATATTTATTACTTACCATGTTCCTTTGGGTCTCAAGTTCTCATTTCTCCTACACACACAGCAACAATGGAAACAGTGATAGACTTTATTTTGGGGGGGTTCCAAAATCACTGCAGATGGTGACTGCAGCCATGAAATTAAAAGATGTTTGCTTCTTGGAAGAAAAGTTATGACCAACCTAGATAGCATATTGAAAAGCAGAGACATTACTTTGCCAGCAAAGATCCATATAGTCAAAGCTTTGGTTTTTCCAGTAGTCATGTATGGATGTGAGAGTTGGACTATAAAGAAAGCTGAGTGCCAAAGAATTGATGAACTGTGGTGTTGGAGAAGACTCTTGAGAGTCCCTTGGACAGCAAGGAGATCCAACCAATCCATCCTAAAGGAAATCAGTCCTGAATATTCATTGGAAGGGCTGATGCTGAAGCTGAAACTGCAATACTTTGGCCACCTGATTCGAAGAACTGACTCATTGGAAAAGACCCTGATGCTGGGAATGGTTGAAGGCAGGAGGAGAAGGGAACGACAAGAGGGTGAGATGGTTGGATGGCATCACCGACTCAATGGACGTGAGTTTGAGTAAGCTCCGAGAGTTGGTGATGGACAGGGAAGCCTGGTGTACTGCAGTCCATGGGGTCACAAACAGTCAGACACGACTGGGCAACTGAACTGAACTGAACTGAACTGAAGGATATGCAATCTATTCTCATTATTCCTGGTAGTTATGTTCTATAAAGTTGCTTCAAACACTGAATTAGTGAATTCTGAATTACTGTCCCTAGAGGAAATATAGAATTAAGTTCTTGCAAAATGTTATTTTCATCAGCTAATCAATACATAACCTTTTTTGTGTGTGTGAGTTTCTGTTTAAAGATGCCTTATTTAAAATATATTGTTGATTCATTAAAACTGAACTCATGGCAAACAGCACTATAATTTATGCCTGAATGAAGCTTATCTAATATATGTATTTTCTCCATCAAGTACATCACAACCTTCTCATGCTTAGGAACAGTAGATAACATGCTAGTCCTATGCTTGGATGCTATTTTAAACAAAATCATGAACAAAGAGCACAAAACAGTGAAAACTACAGCAAAAAAGACACTTGTGTACAGCAAAAGTGCTGAAACAAGAAGGCAGAGTGTTGCCTTGTTTGACCTCAGCTGGGAACATGTTAGTTGGGTGACTCAAATTTTTTGCTTTTCTGCACATGTACATGTCTTTCATGACCAAGGAGTCACTGTCTTGATCTGGAGTTACAAATAAGTTTCAGCAAGTAAGCAAATATGGAAAATATGGAATCCATGAATGATAAGAATTAACTATACTATGTTTTATTTATTCATCAGTTGATGGACAGCACCTGGACTTTCTTCGTCGCTCAGCTTTCTTCACAGTCCAACTCTCACATCCATATGTGACCACTGGAAAAACCATAGCCCTGACTAGACAGACCTTTGTTGGCAAAGTAATGTCTCTGCTTTTCAATATGCTATCTAGGTTGGTCATAACTTTCCTTCCAAGGAGTAAGCATCTTTTAATTTTATGGCTGCAGTCACCATCTGCAGTGATTTTGGAGCCCAAAAACAAAGTCTGACACTGTTTCCACTGTTTCCCCAACTATTTCCCATGAAGTGATGAGACCAGATGCCATGATCTTCGTTTTCTGAATGTTGAGCTTTAAGCCAACTTTTTCACTCTCCTCTTTCACTTTCATCAAGAGGCTTTTTAATTCCTCTTCACTTTCTGCCATAAGGGTGGTGTCATCTGCATATCTGAGGTTATTGATATTTCTCCCGGCAATCTTGATTCCAGCTTGTGTTTCTTCCAGCCCAGCATTTCTCATGATGTACTCTGCATATAAGTTAAATAAGCAGGGTGACAATATACAGCCTTGACGTACTCCTTTTCCTATTTGGAACCAGTCTGTTGCTCCATGTCCAGTTCTGACTGTTGCTTCCTGACCTGCATACAGGTTTCTCAAGAGGCAGGTCAGGTGGTCTGGTATTCCTATCTCTTTCAGAATTTTCCACAGTTGATTGTGATCCACACAGTCAAAGGCTTTGGCATAGTCAATAAAGCAGAAAGATGTGTGAAAGCTGAGCAATGAAGAACTGATGCTTTTGAACTGTGGTGTTGGAGAAGACTCCTGAGAGTCCCTTGGACTGCAAGGAGATCCAACCAGTCCATTCTGAAGGAAATCAGCCCTGGGTGTTCTTTGGAGGGACTGATGCTAAAGCTGAAGCTCCAGTAGTTTGGCCACCTCATGTGAAGAGTTGACTCATTGGAAAAGACTCTGATGCTGGGGGGGACTGGGGACAGGAGGAGAAGGGGATGACAAAGGATGAGATGGTTGGATGGCATCACTGACTCAATGGACGTGAGTCTGAGTGAACTCCAGGAATTGGTGATGGACAGGTCAGCCTGGCATGCTGCGATTCATGGGTTTGCAAAGAGTCAGACACTGAGCGACTGAGCTGAAATGAACTGAACTGAACTGAACCTGGACTTTGATTCACCATGTCATATTGTCTGGTCACATCATCTTGAAATTCAAATTTAATCTACTCAAAGCTCAGAAATCTTGAAGGCAGAGGGGAGGGGTATAATTAAGGTACCCAACAGAGACCAACTGAGTCAAGAGGATTGGAGGTCCAAGTTTCACAAGTATAGATGCACTGAAAGGCGTATCTTGCTCAATTCTGTCACTCCTATAATCAATTCTCCTAAGAAGCAATGGGCGGTGGGACTAGTGGTCTATTTTGGGACTATTTAACTAGCACGAAGGCTCTGAAAAGCTAATTAATCTCTTGGCAAATAAGTGATTAGACCCTATGTAAGAATGTGCCCTCAAATCAAGGATGGAAAGTAGGTCAAGCAGTTACCAATGAAAAGTGTTTTCTTGGCAGTTTTATATCTAGAAAGTGATTAATGTTGGCTCCTCTACACTTTGGTGAAAGATGTGTGGCTATTTCCCTCACATTCAAGGAGAATACAAAGGACAGATTTTTAAAGTTGCCCTAAAACAGGATTTTCTCTCCAAGAACTCATTTGCCTTTGTATATTGTTTGGTATCCGAATCTCATGTAAAGAGAAATCCACTTACCTGGGTTACAGAGAACTTGATTTAGGATGCTACTAATAGATACCCTCAGGCTTTTTATTTACCTCCATAAAAGGGATCATACACCTTATGCATACAGCACTACCTAAACCGTAGTTGCGTAACTGTTCCCAAAGACCAAACTGAGAGGTTCTCTGATTGTAGTGCACACAAATCCCAGGCAAACTGCACTGTGTTCTGGTGTCATGTGAAAAATGTTTACACACTAAGTCTCTCCTCTCATGGAAAATGTGCATGATCTTTCAATCTGACTATTCTAGACAATAAAGACCCTATGGCTCAACTTTGGATTCCACTTTGTTTGTTTTTTTAAAGCTCTACTTTGCCCATCTTCTCTTATCCTCATTTATCTCTCTCTTATTTTTTGGCCATGCCACACTAAACCAAAGGTTGAACCCAGGCAATGGCAGTGAAAGCACTGAGTCCTAACCACTGGACAACCAGGGAATTTCCCATTAACTCTTTACCATTGAAAAGGCTTATGCTTGGTGAGCTATGTTATCATTCTATGCTTTTTATTAGTCTCTTCCATGGATCTAACACCTATACTAGATGTACATGGAAAACAGTAATCATTCTATGCTGCCTATGTATACGTATCCAGCTCAAGTTCTAGTAAAACTAGGTACTTAATAATTATTTAAAAGATAACTTCCTCTCCCTTTCCCATCCCAGAAGGTTTCTGTAGCCCACTTTCATATTTATCTTTTCTGCATTCATTTAGTACTCATTTTATGACCACTCATAGGGGCTTCCCAGGGGCTTTCTTGATGGCTCAGAAGGTAAAGAATCTGCCTGCAATGTGGGACACCTGGGTTCGATTCCTGGGTTGGGAAGATCCCCTGGAGAATGAACTGGCAACCCACACCAGTATTCTTGCCTGGAGAATGCCATGGACAGAAGAGCCTGGTGGACCATGGGGTCTCAAAGAGTTGGACACAATTCTCTAGAGAGAATTGCAGAGCTGGAAAAAGAACTAATGCCAAAGATGAACTTGAGTGACTAGATGACATGATATATATTATCCTTCAATGATATACAAACACTTACTGTCCACGTCTTTCTCAATAGTGTAAACCCCTTAAAGAATAAGATTTATATCATCTATCTTCTAGTGTTAGACACATGAATAGTGTGTAAGAAATGCTCAGTGTTTTGCTTAGATTCTCCTGGCTACAAGAAATAAAGGCTACAGTTCCCTCAAGTGATGGAGGAAGACTACTGAAACCAGACAGTTAGCTAGCCCATAGGATGAGCAGGGCCTGTAGCAGGATCAGGTTTTTGCGTATTTAGTATTCTACCACTCTAGAATATAGAACCAGGGGTAGAAGCCAGATTCAAACTGGGGTATTTAGGTTATTTTCCTCAAGCAAAGAGACTTGTCTCCCAATCATTTTAGCAGGAAAGATGGTTTGAAGCTGATCTGGTAAGGGATATGGAAAGATGAGAGTAGGAATGAGAGAGAATTCTCAAAAGAGCTAGAAGTGAGACTGAGAAAAGCAGAGGGTAGTTTCCTTGATCATGGAACGCCTACCATTTCATGGTTATAGGCTCTCACGAGGTCTTATTGCACTTAGTGCCCTTGTCTTCAGTGAGATGTTTCTAGTTATCCTCCCAATTTCACCTCTCTTTTGACTCTAGCTTAAATGGGTTGCTTCTTTTTACAATAATAGCATCCTTTTCTATAAGTCAATTGCCTCCTGTAAAATGATTCCTCATTAAGATCACAAGATAGCAGTAGTCTGTTAAAGCACCCAAATTCCTCCATGAATAATGGAATTTTCCATTATTCAAACCATGAATTTTATTAAAGTTGGTTATTTACCTTTCATAACTGAAGTCCCTCCTTTTGGGAACTACTGGAAAGAGAGAATATCACCCTTAGTGTACACACTGTGGCCTGTACTGCCTCTTTTGACCACTGAGGGCTTAGAGGAGGAAATGCAAAAATGCAGACCACACTGGGCCTGAGAAAACTCTAAGTCACAAGGATAGATGAGCCAGACAAATATTCAGTGGCTGAAAGAAGAAAAGGAGACTTAACTTAGCAATGGACAGAAAGGATAAGAGAGAATCTTTCAACAGTTACAGACTCTCTGTCAGAGGTACAGGTTAAAAGACTTGGAAGGAATTGCAGAGCTGGAAACAGAACTAATGCCAAAGATGAACTTGAACTCAAGGTTGAAAAATGGGGGAGAGGAGGGAAGCCACTGTGGCTGAGCAGGAGAAAGAGATTCTAGGGAAGTCTAGCATCTAGTCTAGATGCTAGCCAAATTAAAGATGGCTGTGTGAAAAATATGGAAGTGCAACTGATTGACCCCAAAGACATCCTATACCCCAAAGCTTTACTTCACCAGGAAAAAGTTACCTTGGAAAAGTTATAAGAAATTTCAGGATAACAAAGACAACAGTAGCTACTGATGCTGGAAGAGTTGGTAGGTAAACCAACCTGGGTTAATCATTGAGATGTGTTAAGTAGAGGACAGTTCTATGGCATGTCTGATGAAATTCTGTACTCACCCAGGGAACATGGGTTTGATACCTGGGTTGGGAAGATCCCTTGCAGTAGGAAATGGCAACCCACTATAGTATTCTTGCCTGGAAAATTCCATAGACAGAGGAGCCTGGTGGGCTACAGTCCATGGGATCACAGAGTCGGACACGATGAAGCACGCATGCAGCCGCAGAGAACAATGAGTAAGACTGAACTCTCTAAGTGAAATTGGAAGGTTTCCAAGTACTATGCAGTCTTCACTAAGGGCCTCATAGGAAGCTGGAGCACTTAAGGAGAATGAAGTCTCTGGCCTCCACTGCCACTAGAGAAATAGGAAATTAGAAGTTCCATCCAAAGCAGGCTTTCTGAGAACTGATGGGTGAGCCCAGGGTGACTGTTTGTTTCTACTAACCAGAGAGAAGTCTCTCTACTGCAGCAAAGATTTTTACAGACTTTCAGTAGTTGAACCAAGATTAGCATGAACTATGAAATTAATCTCAAATTAATCCACCTGTAGCTCTGCTAGATCTCTAAATCACATGATGGGGTTACAAAGTGTATTTGCACATTTTAAATCATTCTAGTTTACTCCCTCTCATTCTCATCCCCTTTTCAGAGGCCTAAAGCAGAGCAGCTATTTATGTTCCTAAAGGATAGCACTTCATGGTAATTTCAGTAATTATAACCTCAGTTTGAAGATGCTTAATTTGCTGTTACATTTTTGTCTAATTGCTCACCACTATTTACCCCTGTTGGTTACTTCCTGCTCTCAAATGCCCTTACCTCTACAGTAGAGTACAGGAACCTCATTTGTACAATAAACACGTTCCTGAAAAATTGTAAATCAGAGTTTTTGAAATGCAATTTTATTTTCCCACAGTCCCAGAGATGCTCTATACTCATCTATGATTGATCAGTTGGCAGTGATTTTCAACTTCAGTTTTGTTATTCCACTATAAATCAAGTAGTTCCTCAATTATAAAAAAAAAATTTCAGTGTACTATGAACTCTGTTACTCTACAAAAAAAGAATAGATTATTTATAAGGTAGATCACCTATTAATAATTTATCTGATTTATTTAGAATTTAATATCTGGTGAGATACTCTGTTAGTGTCTTCATATTCATGGTGCTGGGCAGCCCTGCCTCATCCCAACCTTTTCCCCCCTTTCAACTTCTTTCCTTTTTAAAGTCAAGTTTACTGAAATATAATTTACATAGAATAAAACTGCTTTTTATTATACGGTTTTGTGAGTTTTGAAAGATGCACACATTGTGTAACCCGCATCACACTTCAAGACATGGAACTGTTCCATCACCCCACAAAATTCCAAGCCCCTCTGCAATCAACCCCTCCCAACTCACAGGCAATGACAGACATGTTTATCTCCCCAGTAATTTTGGCTTTTCCAGAATTTCATATAAATGGAAGCAATGTGGACTTTTTTGAGTCTACATCTCTCACTTAGAATAACACACCTAAGCTCATTTAGGTTGTGGTATCAATAGTTGGTTCTTTCCATTGCTGAGTAGTTTCCATTGTATATATGCACCACAATTTGCTTATCTAGTCACCAACTAAAGGGCATTTAAGATTGTTTCCAGTTTGGGGCTATTATATAGCATGTGTCCAGGTTTTTATGTGAACATGTTTTTATTTCCCTTGGGTAAATATCTAGGCATGGGATTGCTGGGTCATATGGTAATGTATACTTACCTTTGTAAGAAACTGCCAAACTATTTTCCCAAGTGTATCACTCTGCATTCCCACCAACAAAGTCTGGGAATTCTAGTTGCTCTACATGCTCAACAGCACTTGGAATTATTTTTAAGTAAGTACTGATACTTCTTTATGGTTTTGATATGCATTTCTCCAATGACTAATAACGTTATCATTCCTTGTTGATTGTTCAGTTATACTAATATTTTGAAAATTGATTTCTTGCCTTTTACCGAATTGTAGTTCTTCATACAGTCTGGATACAGTCATTTGTCAGATATATGTTTTGCAAATATTTTCTCTTGGTTTGCTGCTTGTTCTTGCATTTTATTAAGTGTTGGTGAAAGAATAGAAGCTTTCATAAATTAAAAAAAATTTTTTTTCTTTTATGGACTGTGCTTTGGGTGCTGTAGCTGGGAAATTTTTTGCCTAGCCAGAGATGGCAGACTTCCTGTTTTCTTCTAAAAATTTTATAATTTTACATTCAAATTTATAATCTATTTTGAGTTATTTTGCATGTGGTGCAAGGCATAGGTTGACACGTTGAAATTCTTTCTTCTTGCAAAATGATGTCCAATTATTCCAGTACCATTTGTCTCTTTTGACTATCTTTTGATAAAGTTCCATTAGCATAGAATCTATGTAGAACCTACTAAAAGGAAGATAATCCTCTGGCTTTGGTGTGACAGTCCTGTGGCTGGAGATGGGAGGGAAGTCCCCAATTTCTTTGACTGGTAAGAAATAGCAAGGCGGTATGCCTTCCACTCCATATATTATACATGCATGGTGTATGACAGTTCAGAAAGAACTGTCAAAGCTCTCTAGCAAAAGATCACCATAAACATACGTGTGGCTGAGGAAGCTAAGTGTATTACTCACTGCAACAAGAGGGAACATAAACTATGGTAACCGTGAGGTATCTCAATAAGAGTGTTAGAAATGACCTATGTTAAGATTTGGGTTTGTTGAGTGATTTGAGGAACTCTTCTCTAAATTGGATGCTGTCAGGAAGCAGGGCTAATTCTGTAATTGGGTATCTTAATAAATCTTATGTAGAAAAATGAAGACTAGAATGAGGATAAAACTGATAAAGAATAGTCACTTATACTAATCTGATTGTTTTTAATTTGTGTCTTCCTTTTGATGGCTTAGATAAGGTTTGTGTTTTTGTCTGTGTTCAGACATGATTGTGGAGTAGTCTTATTTTTGTCCTGATCCATCACATTCGTGAAATGGACTTTTCTGATGTTGATGTTCTCTGAAACTGTTTATATCCAACAGAATATACCAGAACCCAGTTATGCCAGGCCAACTGCTAGCAACTCCAAGACCTAGGCGACAGCATCAGACCAGCTACTTGACATCAGGAACTGTCTTTCTCTTTCATGGTTAAGAACTTAGGTCCTAAAGTCAGAAAAAAATCATGTTTTATTACAGAGTCTGCCTCTTGGGTAAATTATCTAACTTCTTTATGCCTCAATTTCCTAATATGAACATGGGGATAATAATAGATATTGCCTCATTGGAATGTTGGGGGTACATGTCAGAAATTACATTAAATAAGTCTTGAAAGTGAAGTAAAAGTGTTTGTCACTCAGTCATGTCCAACTCTTGTGAGCCCATGGACTGTAGCCCATCCATGGAATTCTCCAGGCAACAATACTAGAGCAGGTTAACATTTCCTCCTCTAGGAGATCTCCCCAACCCAGGGATCAAACCTGGGTCTCCTGCATTGCAGGCAGATTTTTCACCGTCTCAGCCACCAGGGAAGCCTAAAATAAGTCTCAGTTGTCATTATTATATCAGAGAAAAGCTTAAGAAGGATTGGGGCAGAAAACCAAGAATAGTCCAGGTTACTGTGCCAGGAAAGTCTGCCTGTCATTCACACTGGAAAGGTCACATATTAAGTGGTTTCTGTCAAAACAAGCAAACAGAGTTGCTTTGTATCTTGTCACATGATGAGCAAACACAACAATGCATAGATCCTGCTAACCATCCAGATCATGTTTTAAAGTGACCAGATTATCTCATTTCTCTTTCAACATCTGGAAAACTAAAATATCTTGATAGTGTCACAACAATGGTCTAACTGGATCTAAGTCACTGCTTTCAAAAAAAAAATCAATGATTAGGCTGAAACCATAAATTATATTTGATCTACTCTAAGACATGGCTCAAAGGTAGTTTCTTCCAGGATGCTTTCCTATCTTAGCATGTCCTTTTCTGGGCCTTGTCCAAGTTATCATTCAGTCACACCACCCTGATTATTTTGTATTCGAAGAAATACTTTGTGAGGTTATTCAGTTCAGTTCAGTCGCTCAGTTGTGTCCAACTCTTTGCAACCCCATGAACTGCATCATGCCAGGCCTCCCTGTCCATCACCAACTCCCAGAGTCCACCCAACCCATGTCCATTGAGTCGATGATGCCATCCAACTGTCTCATCCTCTGTCATCCCCTTCTCCTCCTGCCTTCAATCATTCCCAGCATCAGGGACTTTTCCAATGAGTCAGTTCTTCGAATCAGGTGGCCAAAGTATTGCAGTTTCAGCTTCAACATCAGTCTTTCCAATGAACACCAGGACTGACCTCCTTTAGGATGGAGTGGTTGGATCTCCTTGCAGTCCAAGCGACTCTCAAGAGTCTTCTCCAACACCACAGTTCAAAAGCATCAATTCTTCGGCACTCAGCTTTCTTCACAGTCCAACTCTCACATCCATACATGACCACAGGAAAAACCATAGTCTCGACTAGATGGACCTTTGTTGGCAAAGTAATGTCTCTGCTTTTTAATATGCTAAGTTGGTCATAACTTTCCTTCCAAGGAGTAAGCATCTCTTAATTTCATGGCTGCAATCACCGTCTGCAGTGATTGTGGAGCCCAGAAAAATAAAGTCAGCCACTGTTTTCACTGTTTCCCCATCTATTTGCCATGAAGTGATACTGGATGCCATGATCTTCATTTGCTGAATGTTGAGCTTTAAGCCAACTTTTTCACTCTCCTCTTTCACTTTCATCAAGAGGCTCTTTAGTTCTTCACTTTCTGCCATAAGGGTGGTGTCATCTGCATATCTGAGGTTATTGATATTTCTTCCGGCAATCTTGATTCCAGCTTGTGCTTCCTCCAGCCCAGCGTTTCTCATGATGTATTCTGCATATAAGTTAAATAAGCAGGGTGACAATACACAGTCTTGAAGTACTCCTTTTCCTATTTGGAACCAGTGTGTTATTCCACGTCCAGTTCTAACTTTTGCTTCCTGACCTGCATACAGGTTTCTCAAGAGGCAGGTCAGGTGGTCTGGTATTCCTATCTCTTTCAGAATTTTCCACAGATTATTGTGATCTACATAGTCAAAGGCTTTGGCATAGTCAATAAAGCAGAAATAGATGTTTTCTTGGAACTCTCTTGCTTTTTCGATGATCCAGCTGATTATTTTGTATCCAAAAAAACACTTTGTGAGGTTATTAGATATTTCTTAGACACACATTGATGCTTTCAAATTGTGGTGCTGGAGAAGACTCTTCAGAGCTTGGACTGTGAGGAGATTACACCAGCCAATCCTAAAGGAAATCAGTCCTGAATATTCATTGGAAGGACTGATGCTGAAGCTGAAGCTCCAATACTTGGGCCACCTGATGCAAAGAACTGACTCACTGGAAAATATCCTGATGCTGGGAAAGATTGAAGGTAGGAGAGGTGGACGACAGAGGATGAGATGGTTGGATGGCATCACCCACTCGAAGGACAGGAGTTTGAGCAACTTCTGGGAATTGGTGATGGACAGGGAACCGCGGTATGCTGCAGTCCATGGGGTCGCAAAGTGTTATATGGGACTGAGTGACTGAACTGAACTGAAACACACATTAGTGTATTTTGTCTTGCTAACCAAACTGTGAAAGATTTCATACCTAGACAGGAATTCAGTTTATAAACCCCTTTCACATCCACCATCTCTTTTCTCTCTCGAAAAACCCCTGATGGACTTACTGTCATCATCATATCATAGGTGTGGAAAGAGGAAAGGAAAAGTTAATAGATACGGTTTATCCAATTCAGTACCCTTTCCTCCTGATAACCACCTGTGCGGTGGATGTCACGACCCTCACTGTGCAGCGCAGAGACGCCTCACCTGACTAGGAGCTTAGGTGCAGACTCTGTCCTCTCACTGCTACCCTCAACACCTTCCAGAACAGCGAGCAGGACCAGAGCCGGGAGACCTCAAGGGGCGCCGCGCCAGGTGGCAGGTGGCGAGAGAGGGGCGCGAAGCCGGGTGTTCTAATTTTCAACTCACGTCCCTGGTGGCTCAGCCGGTAAAGTGCCCGCCTACAATGCAGGAGACCGGGGTTCAGTCCCTGGGGTTGGGAAGATCTCATGGAGAAGGAAATGGCAACCCACTCCAGTATTCTTGCCTGGAAAATCCCATGGACGCAGGAGCCTGGTAGACTACAGTCCATGGGGTCGCAAAGAGTCGGACACGACTGAACGATTTCACTTTCACTTTTCTCTCCATTACTGAACACCCACTCTCTCCTGTCAATTTCCAGCTTCTGGCGAGCCCTCGGTAATGCGGTAAGTGGTGGGTGACCGCGGCGAAGCCGAGTTCTCCCATGATCAATTCTAGGGGCAGAGATTTCAAATAAAAATAACAAAAACAGTGACAATAATAAATGAGCAGTGTCTCTCAACAACAAAAAACAATAAAGGAGCAGCGTCTCTGTCGTCACCCCTGTCACCTGGAGAGTAAATAGAGCTCACAGGGAGCCCCAAGGGTGAAAGGCTGAGAGCAGGCCCAGCTCATTCACTCTCCTGAGGGAAAGCAGGTAAGGGGACGTCGAGGCCCCGGGCGAGGGATTGGAGACACTGGCAACCGTCCCATATTCCCTAGAGCGAAGGTTCGGAATTCAGAGCGACCGTTATCCGTGGCGGAACTGAAGCTTCGCAGGGCCGCAGGCGTCGGCGGTAGGGCCGGAGGGCAGCCCACTACGCGTTCCTAGCGCTCCGCGCCCCTCGCCGGATCTGATTGGACGGCAGCGGGGAAGGGGGCGGGCCAGGGGGAAGCGCGCGGAGACCAGCCCCGGGTTCTCGCGGTTGCACCCAGCGGGCGAAGGGGCGGGAGTAGGCCTGAAGCTGAGGAGCGGCGCGCGTGCGCACGTCGGGAGGCGACCGGCTGGGGGCCGCTGGGAGGGCTGGGTAGTTCGAGAAACGGGTGGGCGTGTGCCCGGTGGGCGCAGGAGGGGCCCCGGGTGCGCGTGCGCGTTGGAGCGCGAGCCGTAGGAGGAGGCGGGAGCTGAGGAGGCGGTGGAGGGGGCGGGTCGCGTCGGCGCCACGTCCGCAGCCAGAGGCCGCCGTCGCAAACCGTGTCTTCTGGCTCCACAGCCGGAGGAGGCGTCTCCGGAGCCCGCGACTGCCCGAGGCTGTGCCCACCGCTCAGGCCGCCTCGCCTTCCTCGGTGCTGCCCGCTCCTCCGCCCGGCCCCGGCGCCGGTCCCCGACCCAGCGGTAAGTCGGTTAGGGAGGGTAGGGGGCGCCGTTCCGGCTTCCTGCCCTCCTCTCTGTTGCCTTTTTCCGTTAGCTTTTCTGCACCTCACTGCCTCCCTGCCCAGGCTTGGCTGCCGAGAGCCTTTTTTGGTGGTGGTGGTGGCGAGGGGTTGCTGAACGGGGAAGGGGGAGGGGCGGGACCGTGTTGCGGGCTGGTGGAGGTTAGCTGGCGGGGTTACCCCCCCCCCCCGCCCCTTTACTCGTTTCTGACTCCCCCGCCGTGGTTTGAGATTGGGACCCTTATTGGACGCTTCCTCCTGACTTCTTATCTCCTGGGGTGTCAGGCCGGAAAAATGGGGGGTGGGAGGATGTCAGCAGCCTGGGAGAAGAGAGGGATGCGGCAGAGGGGGCTGCGTGCTTCCCCGCCTCGCTCACTCCTAACCTGTTGATAAACTGTTCTTTTGGGTTCAACCACACGAGACTTGGTCCCCAGTGGACATTCCCAGTGCTCTTCCCAGGTAGCTCTGCCCCAACACCTAACCTGAGCTTGAAAGTGAAGCGATGGACGGAGGTGCTGACGGCCCCGGGGGGTGACTGGGGACCGCTGGAGCACCCATAAGTGCCATCAGTGCCTCCTGAGTCTACATAAAAACCGTGCCTGCTGTGCACACGCACCTCAAAACTGATCCCCAAGCTCCCACCTATGATCAGTTCCTCTCTCCTAAGCAGATCGCCTCTTATATGTTAGAAGACAGAAATTCTGGAACTCTGTGGGAGTGGGGTTTGCTGGGTGTACAACGTGGAGCAGAGGGAGGAGGTGCTGAGCTCAGCCTCAGCCAGGGCTCCTTCAGGGTCATTTTCTGCCTCTCCTGCCACGTCACTCCCTCTGCTAAAGAAAAAAAAAAAAAAAAGGACTTGCTAGTGCCCAGAGGGATGGGGGGTGGGGATGGCGGGGAGGGGGAAGGGGCCATTGGGAAAGGTTTTGAAACACCCAGGGAAGGAGGAGAGTTTATTTGATTTATTCTGCCCTTGTGAACACTTCGGCTAATTCCAAATGAAAACACTTTATTTACTATCTGTGATTATTTGCTGTTTGTTGTTTAACCTTTAAAACTGGTGTGGGTGCTCTAAAGAGTTCCCGAGGAGTATTGATATAACATCAACAGGTATTATGTCTGAGTGTGTGTACCCATGTCTGTTTTCTTAAAGTAAGAAGGAAGTAACTTTTAATAAACGTATATGCATCCTGTTTTATTTTTTTCACTTTCATTTTTTTAGTCTTTGTTATAATGTACACTAGAAAGCAAGTGCAGGAAAAATATGCCATTATGTAGAGAACATTGTTATATCTTGTGTGTGGTTCTTTTTAACTCCAGGAAAATCTTTACCTTTTTCTTGTTTTAGTCATTGAATTGTTTTTGTTATGCTACTTCCTGAAGGTACCTTACTGGATTATACATAAACACCCTGAAAGGAGGGCTTTAACATGCTTGTTCAGAATAAACCTTCAGTGTCTAACACAGTGTCTGACATAGCAGGGACACAGATATCTGTTGAACTAATGAAGTATGATTTAGTGAAAATGACTGGTGTGCGGGTTATTTGGTTTGATAGGTTATTGTAATTCTGCTTAATGTTTCATTTAAGAGCAACACTCAAAAATTGCCCTTTCAATACTGTCAGTTGTTACTTGTCACTAGGTGTAAGTTTTACTGGCAGATTTTTCTTTCCTGACACATTCAGTGCATTTCCTGCAGTTCACTTGCTGTTGATTTAATGGGCAGGGACCATTTTTAAAAGGAGCCTGTTGAGGAGAGCTGGTTAACTAGAGAAGCCTAAAAACAGTAAGCTGGTGTTTTAATATACACTGTTTGTTGGTGTATGTGGGCTAAAGCTCTGTATAAATACATATTTTAAACTCCTTGTTGTTATTTGGCAAAGAAGCTAAAGCATAGGAGTGAGAACGTGGCAGAGTTTCTACATATATTAAAATATGTAGAATAATGTAGCTAATTGATTTATAGTCTTTTTCTTATAGGGAAAGTGGCACTTACTGTTTAGTAAGAAATTTGTGAAGTGTCTTTGGAGGTAGACATCGTGCACTGTATTTTGCAGTTGTGCTTCATATACAGTTTGTTAGTGCTCTTTAACTTCCCTTAGTACACAGGGGTGTGGAGCCTTAGGCACATTTGAGTACTATTTTCAGATTTGCTTTTCATTATTAACAAAAATTTTATATATATTACAGACATCTGTAAACAACACTGATTTGTTTTCTTTTAAAAAAGGGAGGGGGTTCATAGAGGCATTTGTTTACTTATTTCTATTATTGGAAGAAATTACCCTCTAGAGAATAGTGTTGTTATAAATCTTGCTCAATGTATTTGCCAGCTGTTATATCTATGAAATTGTTGTACTGGACGAGAATTATTTCTCCCTGGCCTAAAATGCTTAAAGGAACTGCAGATGAATTGCAGTCTACAGTAAAGAACTCTTTCACATTTCAGAGTTTCTTAAAAAAACATACTTATGACCAGTTTTAGCTGGTACTATAATTGTTTATTCACATGTCAGGACCACATGGTAAAACTGATTTATGTCCTTAGAGTAAGTTAAATTATTTATCCTTATCTAAAGGCTGTTTTCTGTCTTTATTGCCTTTCTTAGGAAAGTACATTTTTTTAAAAGAAATTTGTGTGCATTATGAGTTCCTATAGAGCAGCCTTTTTTTGGTTTTTGAATGAAATTAAATAGATGATGGTAAAGTATATAACCACTGGATTGTAAACTCTTAAGAGTAGTCCTCTGTTGTTTAATCACACTCACACTGAACCTTGAGTGCCGAGCAGGGTACCTGGCACACAGCAGGGACCCAAGTATATGTTGAATTTAGGGCTGATGGTTTGCATAGAATTTAATAATGTTGTTTAAGGGTAATATTTTTAAATGGTCTTTTCAATACTTTCATTGTCAGTTGTTATTTGTCTTCATGTGTATACTTTAAAATTTTATTAAGTAGATTATTTACCTCTTCCAGTTTTAGAATATTAGGGGTGTATTTGTCTTCACAATTCCATATTTAAGAGATAAAAGTGTAATGATGATAATGACCAGGATGGTAATATAAAAAGTATTTCTCCTAGTGATGAAGTGATAATATTCATGAAGAGGTAATACCACCAGAAGTTTGGCACATATATGTCTGTAGAAGTTGGGAATGGCTTATGTGAGTAAAAAGTAAAGATGGTATTACAGACAGTTAAGGGTTTTAGCAAAAATACCTTTATAAGGAAAATTGCTGTCTTGGGTTCAGAAAAATACATTCCATATACTTAAATATACTTAAAAAGCTTTTACACAATTTTTACTACCCTAAAGTGTTCTGTAGGAATTTTAATAATACATACTTGCTGTTAATATGAGTGACGTACAAGAAATGTAGACATGAAAAAAATATATTTACAAAACAAAAATCAATCTTTGTGCCATCTTAGGGCTGCCGTCTGTGGGGTCGCACAGAGTCGGACACGACTGAAGCGACTTAGCAGCAGGGCTTTCAAAGTCAAGTTGTTTCAGTCTAGATAGCCAGGTTCTGGCCTGCACAACTCTAGACTTTGCGTTGTTTATTGATAATCCTGTTTGTTCCTATTGATAACACTAGTAAATGTAAGTGTAAATGTAATTTAAGAATGGGGTAAACTGAGGGGAGGTGGAGTGTGGTTGGGCAGGGAAAAGAGCTGGTAAATTATACTCTGAAGGTCCTGATGCTGGGAAGGATTGAAGGCAAAAGGAGAAGGTGGCAGCAGAGGATGAGTTGTACACGACTTAGTGACTAAACAACAACATACCCTGAAAGAAGCTCCAGGCAAGAATGACATTTATTGAAAGTCTGGTTATCTTAAAAAATTCCCAAGCACTTTTAACTTTTTAGTTAGTGTATATTTAAAAATAAAACTATTTTGAATTACTGTGTAGTAGAATTTATGCATTATATACTTGAAGCCCCTGGCATACCAGTGCCTATTCTTCAGGAGGTACATTGGAAGAGCATGAATCCAGCTGAAAGTTTTTTTTTTAAAAACCAGAAATTTGGATCATGTATTGGTATGCATATTTTCTTATGATGCTTAAAGGCAGTATGGATACAAATTATAGTTTTTTTTCCATTTATTCCACAAATACTGTGTTTCGGCTTACAACCAAAATATGTACTATAAGATGGTAAGAATTATAAATAAGATTTTCAAATTGCAAATCAGGGAAAAGAGCTATAAGAGTGAAGGTCTTGGTGTGCTGTCAGGACTGGGGTTGGGGAGGGGAAGGGAACAAAACCATGAATAAAACTCAGTGATGTTATTTTCTTTAAGTCAGCATTTTGTGATTCAGGAACATTGCTTTTTAAATGATCAACTTGATTTAAGGATAAAAACCTATTAGTTACAATAACTATATAGATGAACTGTGTCATCTTTAAAAATATCCTTTGTGAATATCACTGATTTCTAAGACTTAAAAATATAATTTTCTTTAATTACAAAATCAATACATGTTTATGGTAGAAAATTAAAATATAGATGTTAAGTATATATCTCTCTCTCTGTAGAAATACTATGTATCTCTTCCTCCTCACCATATATATAATTTCTATCCCCTTCCCTGGTGGCTCAGAGGTTAAAGCGTCTGCCTGCAATGTGGGAGACACGGGTTCGATCCCTGGGTCAGGAAGATTCCCCTGGAGAAGGAAATGGCAATCCACTCCAGTATTCTTGCCTGGAGAATCCCATGGACGGAGGAGCCTGGTGGGCTACAGTCCACCGGGTCGCAAAGAGTCGACAGGACTGAGCGACTTCACTTTCACTTTCAGTGGCAATCTTTGTAAGCACTTTGGAGCTTCCCAGGTGGCGCTAGCGGTAAAGAACCCGCCTGTCAATGCAGGAGATGCAAGAAATGCAGGTTTGCTCCCTGGGTCAGGAAGATCCCTTGGAGGAGGAAGTGGCAACCCCACTCTAGTATTCTTGACTGGAGAATCCCATGAACAGAGGAACCTGGCAGGCTACAGTCCATAGGGTTGCAAAGTCGGACATGACTAAAGCAACTTAGTGTGTATATTTACCTTCAGTCTTTTATGTGCACTTGAAAAAAATAGTATCATGTGATATATGCCTTTTATATCCTCTAAATAGAACATTAACAGTCCCCCATACTCTTTGATCTTCATAAATGATTTTAATGTCTCATTGTATGTATCTTTAGGAAGCTTATAAATTCATCTCTTGCTATCCATGAGACTCTACTTTGACTATCTTTAGGTATATTTTATTTTTGCTGGCTTCTCTTGCTCACTTCTTAAATATGAACAGTCCAATTAAGCTTATCAATCTACTCTCTTACTGCACTTTTCCTTAGTCATACCACTTACCCCATGCAACTTTAGCTGTCACTTCAGACCATTCTTAGGACCTCAGTTCTAACTCAGACTTCATGCTAAGTTTCAGGCCCTTTAAGTCCAATTGACTGCTAAATATCTCCTGTGGATGCGCTGAAGGTATCTCAAATAGCTGTTCAGGAACAGATCATAGTCAACAGTCAGTGTACACTTAATTAAAGGGGAGATCTCATGGTAAGTGTTCTTATTGCAATAAAATAAACATTAAAAAAAAGAGTCCATCTCTCTCAGCATTCGTTTTCTCTCTTCTGTGCCCTGTCTTCATCATTTCTATTTTGTTCCTCACACTAGAAATTTTATATCCTATATTCTCCTTCTGTCTCACATTAACACCCAAGTTATGTTCTACTTCACACAAAAAATTCCAGTATTTGAGTGTCCACTTACTAAGGCATTGATTAAGGCTCTGGAAATGAAGCAGTGACACCACCAAGCTTTCTTACAGTAGCTTTCATTCTAATTGGGAGAGACACAGAATAAACGTATACCAAGTGACAGTAAAAGCAATGAGGAAAATAGAGCAGTGTTAGATGGAAATGGTAGGGAAAGGAGTTAGGAGGGTGCTAATCTGTTTTAAGGTAGTCAGGGAAGACCTCTGAGAAGGGGACATTTGCACAGACCTGAAGGCAGTAAGGAATCAAGCCATGTACATGTATTGGGGAAGAGCCTTTCAGGAAAAGATGAGCAAAGAAGCCTATGTTGTCAGGCTGGAGTGAGCAAGAAACAGAATGGTAGGGCATGATATCAGGGTGTTAGATGCTGACCCTCAAAGGCGAAGGAAAGGACTCTGGATTATATTCTGAGCAAAACAGGAAGCAGCTGGAAGGTTTTAAGCAGAGTATGACATGGCTAGACTGAAGGAAGAGCAAAGATAGAAGCTTGGAGGCCGGTTAAGAGACTTTGTAGTTGTTCAAATAAGAGATTGTGATGGGTTAGTTAAAAGTGGTAGCAGAAGAGGTGATGTGTAGTAGTTGTATCTTGGACTTATTCAGGCAACAGAATTTACCAACGATATGATGGGAATGTTAAAAAGGAAATCAAGGGTGACTTCTAGGGTTTTGGTCTAAACATTTATTTAGACAAGAACAATTGACAAGAATTCAGGTTGCTGTTCCATCTCATTAGACTATAAAGTAGCCACTTGCTGTATTTAATCTCTGTCCTTCCATCTGATCTTGGTTTAGTTAGCTTCTTAAAATACAGATCTGACAGTATTACTTGGCTGATGGCTCCTCATTGCCTGCTGGCAGGAGAGTAAAGTCACTTCATAGTATTTAGATGAATTGGTATATGTCTTTTATGCTATCATAGAATACAACAGCTCTGATCTTTTAATATGATGGTCTTTTTCTTTTTTAAACTACGAGGTAGATACATGTGAAGAAGTTACTTTTTGTTTGTTTTTTTAAAAGGGATTCTGTATTAGGAGGAAAAGGCAAGATTTTGGTAGGAATTTGTGGGATATATACAGAAAAGCAGAAATGTATGTAGTTACTAGCATGTCTGTTTTATAACTCCAGCTAAAATATGAAAGGTGTATGTGTTTATAATATCCCTGTATTTCTGTACAGAATATTGTGACATCTATTAATTACTTGATCACCCAAATGTTCTCCTGATATACAGATACTGGGTTTAGTGCTGAGTAAGGCAGACAAAGTGTCTTTCCTTTTGGAATTAACAGTTCAGTGGGAAAGAAAGTGGGGATCCCAGGTAGCTCAGTGGTAGAGAATCCACCTGCAATGCAGGAGATATGGGTTCAAGTCCAAGATCCCCTGGAGAAGGAAATGGCAACCCACTCCAGTATTCTTGCCTGGGAAATCCCATGGACAGAGGAGAGCCTGGCGGGCTACAGTCCATGGGGTCACAAAGAGTCGGACAGGACTGAAGCGACTACAACAATGGGGAAGAAAGTGGCTCCAAAATAGTTATTTCTCAAGAAGGGGCACACACACTCCTGGCCATTCTGCCAGGAGTTTCTGCATATTTTTGTTTTCAATTGTTAAGTAGTATTCTCAGAGTGAGGGTTAGAGTATCTTTAATTTCTGTTTCCTGAACAGCAAGGATCTGGAGAAGTTATTTGTCCTCAGTCATATAATTTATATAGTCAAGGCGGAATTCAAATGCAGGTTCTCTGATCCCAAAACTTTAAACACTGTGCTGTATAAGTCTCATGATCTTAACATGACAATAAGTTAAAGAAATATAAAAATGAGAATGAAATTTAACTTTCTGGCTTAAAAGAGTTTCAAAATGAAAGCAAATCAGTCAGGAACTCCTAGTAATGCATCAGCTGATACTCTTTCAGATATTTAATTGTTGTTGTCAGAGATTACATATCTTTAGTGTTACTTTTAAAATCTTGTGTGTATGAAATACATTAAGTTGACAACGAGACCAGCATAAGATGAGGTGCGCTTGATCTGTGGTCTGAGTCAGACTTTTAATTAGAGCAACTAAAAATTACTTATTTAAGCACAGGATGTATGCTGCTGAATGCTAAGGGTGCAGTTACACACCCTTTTGGTTTTAAAGACAGTTCAAGTTGAATTAATGAAGTTAAATTACCTTTGAAAAGTCTACCTCTAGCATCCTCATTTGCCGTCAGTGTGTTTTGCCTGGCTTATTGACATACAGAAGGAAATATGAATGACTTTTTATTTGATCAACTGGTGCCTAAAAGCAATAGGAATCATAAAGGAAAAGGGAACTTCCCTGACCCTCCTCTGATCATGTAACATTAGTCCTGATAAACACTGCGGTACGTGTAAACCCTGAAAACCCTAGGTTGAGACTAATAGGTCTTTGAAAACCCTAGGTTGAGACTGATAGGTCTTTCTGTGCTCGTTTCTGTTCGCTTGTTCTCCCCACACAGCCAGAATGAACTCTAAAAAGGGTAACTCAGGATACATGACCTCCCTGGTCAGCTCCTTTCTCTGGCTCCCCATCTCAGAGTTACGAGATAATCGCCTCTCTGGCCTGTAAGGGACTGTCATCCATACCTCACTCTGACCTCCTTTCCTACTGCGTTTTGCTGCAGCCCCCGCCACATTTTTCTGGCTGTTCCTTCCTGTTTGTGGTAAGCTCCTACTTCAGGACGTTTGCTTTTATTGTTTTTTCTGCCTTGAGGGCACTTGACTGAAGTACCTTTTGTCCTTAGCTCCTTTGGGATGTCACCACAATGAGGCCTTCAAAGACTCCCAGTTAAAATATTACATCCTCTCCCCTTCATCTTTTTTTCCACAGCAGGTAACATCTGATACACAGTATGAAACTGAAAGTTGCTCAGTCCTGTCTGACTCTTTGCCCTCCCATGGACTGTAGCTCTCCAGGCTCCTCTGTCTGGAATTCTCCAAGCAAGAATACTGGAGTGGGTAGACACTCCCTTCTCCAGGGGATCTTCCTAATCCAGGGATTCAACCTGGTTCTCCTGCGTTGCAGGCAGATTCTTCACTGTTTGAGCCACCAGTGAAGCCCCAATATACAGTATATTCTTTGCATATTTATTGTCTTTCCCACTAGACAATATGGGATGTTCATGATGGTGGAGTTTTGGTCTGTATTGATCACAGCTATATCCCATGCATAAAACATGACACATATTAGGTACTCAATCTGTCAATCAGCATATTAAAGTATACTGTTTGCACAATATTATTTTTTCCTAGCTTTCTTGAGATATAATTGACATACAGCATTGTGTAAGTCTAGGTGTATAATGTGATACACATATATTGCAAAATGTTTATCAGATTAAGGTTAGTTAACACATCCTTAACTCATATAATTACTTTTGTTGTTGTTATCATGGTGAGAACTTTTTAAAATCAATTAGCAATGTTCAAGCATACAATACAGTATTTTTAACTGTAGTCATCATGCTGTACATTAGATCCTCAGAACTTATTCCTCTTATAATGGAAAGTTTGTACCCTTTGACCAACATGTTATTTCCCCAACTCTACACTCCCAGCCCCATGTAACCACCTTATCTTTAAGTTTGGCTTTTTTAGATTTCATATATAATTGAGATTATATACTGTTTGTCTTTCTCTGACTTATTTCACTTAAAATAATATCCTCAAGGTTCATGCATGTTGTTTTGCAGATGGCAGGATTTTATAATATTCTTTAAAATCTCTATTGTATATTTACATATTTAATATTTAGGCTCTATGGTTTTATGATTAGTAAATACTTATTTGACTACTGAGGTCATAACCCTAGTTTTCTGGCCAAGCAAGAAAGCTTTTAGACTAGTCTTGCTTTTTTAAATCTTTACTTAGTCAAGTGAATATTAAAGCAAATATTTTAAGATAGTAAAGAAAATTGGGCAAAGAAAGTTTGTTTTTCCTCCCAACATAGCTTATTTTATTTCTTAGTTTCCCTTATTACTTGTATTTAGACATAATCATAGTATAATGTGTTTTTTAATAGTAGATTTTGAATTAGTTTGCTAGTGAACACTTCTGTTTATAAGAGCTCTGATAACAATACAAAGTAATCAAAATCCTCCTCTAAGTGATTCAGATTGGTGCTGTCATCTCTACAGAAGAACGTCATGTTTTTATGAAATTTTTCAGGTAGAATTTTTTTTTTAGTTCATAGTATAGTTTTTCTTTAAGTCTCTTGTGAAATAAATGCTAGTTAACCAGTATTCTGTAGAGAATACCAGATGTACTTCCAGAGGTATAAGCTGGATTTAGAAAAGGCAGAGGAACCAGAGATCAAATTGCCAACATGTGTTGGATCATAGAGCAAAGGAATTCCGGAAAAACATCTACTTCTGCTTCATTTGACTACTTTAAACCTTTGACTGTGTGGATCACTACAAACTGGAAAATTCTTAAAGAGATAGGAATACCAGACCACCTTACCAGTCTCCTGAGGAAACTCTATGTAGGTCAAGAAGCAACAGTTAAAACTGACATGGAACAACAGACTGGTACAAAATTGGGAAAGGAGTCAGGCTGTATATTGTTACCCTGCTTATTTAACTTATATTCAGAGTACAGCATGTGAAATGCCAGGCTGGATGAATCACAGGCTGGAATCAAGAGTGCTGGGAGAAATATAAATAACCTCAGATATGCAGAAAGTGAAGGGGAACTAAAGAGCCTCTTGATGAGAGTGAATTAGGAGAGTGAAAAAGCTGGCTTAAAACTCAATATTCAGAAAACTAAGATCATGTCATCTGGTCCCATCACTTCATGGCAAACAGATGGGGAAGCAATGGAAACAGTGACAGACTTTATTTTCTTGGACTCCAAAATCACTGTGGACAGTGACTGCAGCCATGAAATTAAAAGACACTTGCTCCTTGAAAGAAAAGCTATGACAAACCTAGACAGCATATTAAAAAGCAGAGACATCACTTTGTTGACAAATGTTTGTCTAGTTAAGGGTAGTTTTTCCACTAGTCACGTATGGATATGACAATTGAACCATAAAGAAGGCTGAGAGCTGAAGGATGATGGATGCTTTTGAATTGTGGTGTTGGAGAAGACTCTTGAGAGTCCCTTCGACATCAAAGAGACCAAACCAGTCAATCCTAAAAGATGTCAACCCTGAATATTCATTGGAAGGACTGATGCTGAAGCTGAAGCTCCAATACTTTGGCCACCTGATGGGAAGAGCTGACTCACTGGAAAAGACTTTGATACTGGGAAAGATTGAGGGCAGGAGGAGAAGGGGGTACCAGAGAATGAGATGATTAGATGGCATCACCAACTCAATGGATGTGAGTTTGAGCAAACTCTGGGAGATACTGAGGGACTGGGAAGCCTGGCATGCGGCAGTCTATGGGGTTGCAGAGTCAGACACGACTTGGCAACTAAACATAGGTTTTTCTTTAGGTCTATTGTGAAATAAAATACATATATATTTTAGTATGCATCATGTAAGATTTATTATTAAGATTTATTGTCTAAATAAGTAATAAAAACATCATCTCAAAAAATTAACAGTAACGTGATGGAATTATCTAGCATTCAGTCCATATTAAACTTTCCCTAGTTTTTCCAAGAATGTCTTTTATGGCTAATATTTGTCCCTCACCTTGAACAAATATCCAGTTGAAGTTTATATATTACGATGAAAGGTATTCAGTTTTCCTAGTGTATTTCTGCCCAAGAAGTAATCATTATCCTATTTACCTGTCAGGTCTGTACTTTTATACTTATGCTATATATGTTATATATGTAAAATAATACAGTTTTTGTTTAAAATTTTACTTAAGTAGTATTATAATGTGTGTATTATCCAACAGTTTTCGACTTTATTTTTTTGGGGGGGTGGGGGGTTCAGGATGGGGAACACATGTACACCCATGGTGGATTCATGTTAATGTATGGCAAAATCTATATAGTAAAGTAATTAGCCTCCAATTTAAATAAATAAATTTATATAAAAAAATGAAATATTCTGTAGGAGGAAGCACTTAACATTTTTGTCTGCTGACTCCCACCTTTCAACTTTATTTCAATTAGTAATTTTCAATTTAAGTTGAAGCTGTAGTACGACATAGAGCCTGTATTGTGCCTGCCAGTCTTTGCTTGATTTAAAATTTATGTTTTCAACCAGTAATTTTAACTATTTCTCAGCACCACAGAGTAGGAGACAAACAGGTGAAGTAGTCTTGTTATGGGTGTTTTAAAATATTGTTTATCAGGAGTTCCCTGGTTGGTGGTTAGGATTCTGTGCTTTTATTGTCATGGTCTCAGTTTAATGCCTGGCCGCATAGCTTGGCCAAAATAATAATAAATAAGTAAAATGTAGTTTATCAACTTAATAAAGTTGATTAAGTGTTAATAAGCATATGATAAGAGTAGTTTCAGAGGTTGAAATTGAGATGTGTGTGTTTTTTAGGTGATCATGAATCAGACAGATAAAAATCAAGAAATCCCATCATACCTTAGTGATGAGCCACCAGAAGGTAAGTACACATCAATAGCACTAAGAATGAAAAAACGTCCTAGTGAATTAAAGTTCAGATTGTCTTTATTAAATTCAAAGTAACAACCTGTTTTGTCAGCAGATGTGTTCCAAAAATACTTAAATGTTTTTTTAATAAGAAAGCATAGATATTATGAATAGGGACACTATGTAACTGTTTTATTCTTTAAGATCTATTTTTCTGCTACTCTTTTATTCTTCTAAGACCATTTCACAAGTAGAGTATCCTTTCATTTGTAAAGAATTGGGTGGGGTGCAGAGGAAGGATGGACTGGGTTTAGTTTTGATGTCACGAATACAAAAACTCAATTCAGGAGGCACTTGAGATTTGTTAAACTCCTGTTATTGTCTATGTTATAATAGGTAACTTCCTTTTTTAATACATGGTCTTGGGGTTTGCTTAATTTATTTTTTAGTTTGAAAATCGTGACATCAGGAATCACTTTTATCTTTACTTCAAAAATCTTTGGAAACACTAAACGCACACCTGAATGTTTCGACTATACACAGAAACAGCTAGCTGTTTTCTTTGCTTTATTTTTTAGGGACTAGAACTCTGGAGTATTGAAGAGAAAAGTTAGGGCTCAATGAGAAAGTAAATAAGGACTTGTGAGAATGATGTCAGGAAAGAGATAAAGGCTATCCAGGAGCATGACTGTTAAGGAAGAGAACAGCCTCAACAGTGTCTTTATATTGGCAACCTGTTAAACAAAAGTAGTCTGCAAAGTGAATAATTTATATGGTGGTAATTAAGAGCACAGTGATAACAGTATTAAAATTTGTCTGATTTGACGGAGAAAAATTGTATTAATTCAATGCATGTACACCAAATTTAGCATCTGAGGTATTCAGCATGAGGTTTTTATGTTTTATCCTCAAGTCAAGATTTGCCCCCCCACCACCTTTTCCTAGTGTTACTAACCTTGATTACAAAAGAATTACCACTTATGTAATTCTTTCCATCATAATTTTATAATTAATATATTCAAATGCTTATCTGTGTCTTAAGTCTCTTATTTAGCTATTTTAAAATTTATATTAACTATGCTTATTACTCAGTTTCAATTAAAAAATTGGTTTTATAAATTTAACTATTGCTGTATCTTTATAAGTGAGCTATTTTGACTAAGCAGTGAGGCTTTCTTCCTTGTGAAATGATGTAAACTCTCCAAACAATGAGAAGAAAATGTTACTCAAGGTAAATTTGTGCCTTGTGTATTTAAAGAAACTCTATTTTCAGAATTTTTTCTCTCTTAAATATTGTTGGTTTCCCAGAGTTATCTAACCACGATTTTAGTAGCTTTGGTGGTGTTGAACCTGTTTATCCATGAATTTACCTTTCTTGTGTGAGATTATACCTTTTTTAGTGGTTATAGCCTGACTTATAGTTACCAAGCATTTTTTCGTGAAGTTAAAAAACAATAAAAACACCATTGCTCATGTGTTGTTGCTGCCTGAGTCACTAGATTACAAAGGAGAAAAGATCTCTGTGCATTTGAGAGTGGCAGAAGTGAATTTTTATGAAGTCTTCCTGCTAGTCATTTTATGCTGGAGTTTGGGTTACATGCCAGTTTGAGTGCCTCTATTAAACAAACAGAAAAAACTCATGACAGGTAAATCTGAATTTCTCATAATGATGTTCCTTTTCTGGGAGTATATGATGAGTTTTTACAAGCCAGATGCTTAAATCACATATTCTCTTCTATAAAAATTACTGAGCCTGTGGAAGTATTAATCATAGCTATGGTTTTCTCATTACAAAATAAATTTTATGTAGGTGACATGATTTTAAGTGATGAATAATTTTCCTGTTTTTACATATAGTGTTAGCTCTTAAAATACATTATGAAGGAGCTCATAGAATAAGAAACTAAGTATTTTACTGTGAGGAGAATTCAGCAGGCCCATGTAACACATTTTTTGAGGCTGTTCTCTTCCTTAACAGTCATGCTCCTGGATAGCCTTTATCTCTTTCCTGACATCATTCTCACAAGTCCTTATTTACTTTCTCATTGAGCCCTAACTTTTCTCTTCAATACTCCAGAGTTCTAGTCCCTAAAAAATAAAGCAAAGAAAACAGCTAGTTGTTTCTGTGTATAGTCGAAACATTCAGGTGTGCGTTTAGTGTTTCCAAATATATTTAAATTAGCGGTTCTCCAATTATTTCGCCTTGGGATGCTTTCTACTTTCAAAACTTGAGGATTCCAAAGAGCTTGGGTCTTTGTTGATACTTGCCATATTAACAATAAAAACAGAAACTAAGTATTTTACTGTGAGGAGAATTCAGCAGGCCCATGTAACACATTTTTTGAAAAATATACAACTATTTTCCAAAAAAAGAAAAATAACATTGTGAGCAGAGTGACATTTTGTTTGTGGCAGTGCCATGGCTTGCAGGATTTTAGTTCTCCAACGAGGGAATGAACCCAGGCCTTTGGTATTGAAAGGGTGGGGTCCTAACCACTGAACCACCAGGGAATTCCTGACATTGTTTTAAAATTTTTGCAAATCTCTTTAATATTTGGATTAATAGAAGAGAGATAGATTCTCATAGTTGCTTCTGTGTTTAGTCTGTTGTGTTACTGCACATCATTTAGCTTCTGGAAAATCCTGTTGTAGACTGGTGACAGAATGAAAGTGAAGAGACACATTAATATTGATGTTTTAGTATTACTATGAAAGCAGTTTGTAACCCCTTAAATAGTCCTGGGGATACTCAGGGGTTCCAGACCACACCTTGAGAACCAGTGCTTTAAATGAGGAAGCTTTTTTCAATAATGACTGAATTCTATCAAGGAAATAAGGGCTAAATATATTTATCTTTTTTTCATGCTTTTAGGATATAAAACAAAGCTTTTTAAAAAGTTAACAGCAACAGAACTGTAAATCAAGGAAACACTTAAAATAGTTTTCTATTTTATGAACGTTGTCAAGTCTTTAAAGCATTTCTTCTTATAGATACTAAGACTTAGCATTGGACCAAGATGTTTTAAAAACATGTACAATTATGCCCTTGAGGGAATAGCTCATCTGATCAATGTCTTGATCAGATTTGTGTTTATTTAGTTGACCTTATCAATACAGACTCCTGATTGTTAGGAAGTCTTAGGCTACTCAGTGATTTGTACTGTTTTTATAAAGACTTACATTTGACTGTCTTATATTTTTTCTCATTAGGTTCAATGAAAGATCACCCACAGCAGCAACCAGGCATGCTGTCCCGTGTGACTGGGGGTATCTTCAGTGTTACAAAGGGAGCTGTTGGTGCCACCATTGGTGGCGTGGCTTGGATTGGTGGAAAGAGTCTGGAGGTGACCAAAACAGCTGTTACAACTGTGCCTTCCATGGGAATAGGGCTGGTGAAAGGGGGCGTGTCTGCTGTGGCTGGAGGTGTTACAGCTGTCGGGTCTGCTGTTGTAAACAAAGTGCCCTTAACAGGAAAGAAAAAAGACAAATCTGACTAAAATATGGAGATGCATTTGTTCTCCACAGCATTATGATGCCAGTGGCATTGAATTGCTAAATTATGGACTACAACCAAGTCACCTGTTTTGGACGTTTATCTTCTAACTGCTGTGTTGAAAGTATTGATGACTGACTGACTGGCTTTTGTCTAAAAAGAAGAGACCAATACTAGCACAGTGTATGAAGGTTTCTCATACTTAAATTCCAGCTTTTTATCTGGTAAAATGTTACACTTATTCAGTTGTAACTGAAGATATGGTGTATTTGAATATTTACTATATAAGTCTTTCAGTTTAACTCAAAATGTGAAAGTTGAATTTAGTGGATGATCTTCACAGTTCCATATGTATAATGTGCCAGGTAACTCATCTGCCCCTTAAGAAGGGAACCTTGAACTACATAAACTGTACCTTTGATGTGCCTAATAGTTTCAGATGTTTTAATTAGTTTTTTTTAAATAACCATAGTTGATTAGACCAAGAGGCATTCTTTTATTATTTAAGATGGTAAAAGTAGCAGGAACTAGAGAAGGTTAAAAGATTCATGGTTTTGTGAGTATTAACCATCTTGTATTAGACATGCATTATATTAATTTAATCATTGATGCCTTACAAAAGAAAACATCTTTTCTAATACCCTGAATATGTGCGGTTCTTAGGATTATTATTATATATGGATTCTTTCAAAAGTTGTTTGTGAAATTAGTTTTCCCTCAAGAATCTCAGGATTAGTGGGGTAAAGGCATTTCTTGCTCTCAGCAGATAAGATAGTGCTTGTTAACTGTTAGTAGTTATACCAAATTGTATACTTCAACCTGGGTTCATGCTCCATCATTAATAAACCTTACAGTGCCTAAGGAACATTTCTTTGCTGGTCAGAAGCTATGTTAAAAGAGTTTCATATTAAGGAGGAACACATAAATCATTTTAAGTTCCTAAGAATTATCTGAAGCATCCAAGATATAAAAAGAATTCTTCACACCTATTTTGTCTCACGTGCTTACATACTCAGTTGTGCCCAACTCTTTGTGACTCCATGGACTGTAACCCATCAAGTTCCTTTGTCGATGGAATTTTTCAGGCAAGAATACTGGAGTGGGTTGTGATTTCCTACTCACATTGGGGATCTTCCCAATGCAGGGATCAAACCCATGTCTCCTGCTTGGCAGATGGATTCTTAACCACTTGTGCCACCTGGGAAGCCCCATTTTGTCTCATGGATGGCTTAAATTATTAGCAGTACCCCTTTTAAAAAACACAGTAAAAGCAATTATGGATATATGACTTAAATTGAATGGAATGGGCTCCATAGATTAGTTCTGAAGGTTAAGGATATTGATAAGTGCTATCAGTGTTTGACAGGTTTTTTAAATGTTATCTTACAGTCCTTTAAAGCAGCAGTAGACTGTATCATTTTCCAAGTCAACTTCAGGCAGGGAATTCAATTTTTTGGTTACGGATGATAAGCGTGTCATATCTTAATAACGTCTTATCATGTCTTGTTCATTATAAAAGAATATGACTTAGCTGGAATTCATCTTTGTTTCATGTTCAGTTTCATAAAAATTTTAAAGTGGAATATATATTTGGCATATCTCTTAACTAAGGGTTTAATCCAAGTTTGAAAAATCTTAATTTTCTTTAACTTAAGTTTGGAAATTTGCTACCATTCTGCACTTTTTTTTTTTTTTTTTAATGAGCGAGGGGAAGAAAGGAGGTGATACTCTGGTCAGTAAGTAAAAATAGCACTCCTGAGAACTTAAATCACTCCAACACCCAAAGCTTAAGTGTTTGTTTGCAAACCCCTACGAGTTTTACATTAATAATGTGGATCAATAAATGGATAAAAACAAAACTTAACTTTTAAAAGCTTTTATAAATACCAGCAGGGACTTACGCAAATCCAGTTTCCTGAACCTTTCTACCATATACAAATCTGGAAGGTCATTAAGGAGTTAATCAGAAATTAAATTGCCATTTATTTCATCCGGTATGATTTATCTGTTGGTATAAAGAAAGAAAGTGAAGTCACTCAGTGGTGTCCGACTCTTTGCAACCCCATGGACTGTAGCCTACCAGGCTCCTCTGTCGATGGGATTTTCCAGGCAAGAATACTGGGAGTGGGTTGCCATTTCCTTCTCCAGGAGATCTTCCTGACCCAGGGATTGAACCCAGGTCTCCTGCATGGTAGGCAGACGCTTTACCGTCTGAGCCACCAGGGAAGTATTTGTTGGTATACTGTGATCAAATATAATTAGAAGCAGGATTTAAAAAAAAAAAACTGAAATTAATAAACACTAAATGATCTAAATAATGGTATTGGAGAACTTTTTCCTGTTATTTGAAAGAAATTATTGCTTTGTTGCTAGTTTATATTTCTTAATTATCTTTATAGGCTCTGCTGTGCTTTGTACCTGAATTTCTACATATAGACTTTAGTTTACTGTATGCTTGAATATTTATTTTCAACTTGGCTTGTCTTTAAAATTGCTTGAGAAAAAATGGTTGTAATTAATTTCTGCTACAGAAAAGCCACCTGGTACATTTTATCTCATCAAGCTTGTTTTAAATTTTGAACTTGTAACTTTGTTCAGGAGAGGCTTTGCAATGATAGCAGAGAACTTGTACAAATGAACAGTTAGTTGTAGAGGTTCTTGTTGAAATGAACTTGCTATTTGATATGTAAAGCTGTACACTTGAGTCTTTTCCAGTTTATTTTTGTAGACTAGCAATTTGACCTGTTGAACAGTACTAGCTAACTTCAAGAAACTGAGGTTGTTGTATACACCTGGAGGCATCTGTTATTCAGCTTATCTTTAGAGTGGGTATTTGGCACAATGAGGATAAACTTGTGTGACCCACTAGAATGACTGATCTAATAATGTTGACATCATGAATCCTGTACTTAGTGAAATGTCAGATGAAAATGATTGATGATTGAGTAAATTTTTTGTGTTAAAGAAATGGGAAAATAATACATGAATCTTTAATAAAGCACTATGATCTGCAAAAGATGAACTGTTTCATAAAGATCTAAGGAAATAAAGGGAATTTTAAAACAGGGTATTCTTAAAATTGTAGTTATATAGCAAATCAGAAAGTACTGTAGCCAGTTTTTAAATTTTTTGATACTAATGCACAAACATGACAGAACATCTCCAAATATGAATTCTGATGCCAACAATCAAGTCCATATATATTTTAAACAACTCTAATAAATATCAAAAATGCAGATTTCTAGGTTTGACAGCAACTTGCTGAATCTTTGCAGGGTGGAATTCAAGACTGCAGTTTAACAACCTCTGCAGTTGGTTCTTGTGCGCTCTAAACTTCGGAAATTGATGCAGGAATTATAAAATAGGGAGGGCACTTCTATGTCCTAAGCAGATGTGGAACCAACTTAAGACTGCTTACTGGCCAGAAATGACTCAAAGGGAAGGGAAGAAGGAAGAAGAAAGAACTGGAAGAAGGAAGAAAACTGATACTTACTGGGCACCTACTTACCTATCAGGCATGGTCCATAAATTCTCTTTATTTAATCAGTATGAGGCCCTTTAGGAGGAAAGTATCTGTATTCCCTTTGTACAAATATGAACAAGCTAACCTCCAATGTTAGTTGAGTTTCCCATAACGCTTGAATTAGTGTCAATCACCACCTCTCCAGCGTATGTCCAGAAACAGAGGGGACTACTCAACTAGTCCTTCATTCTGCTGTAGTGCTGCCTGTATGCTTGATTTACCAAGCTGTGTGATTTGAGCTCACTTCATGTCTTCTGGGTGATCATATTTATTTGGCAGCTAATTGCATTCTGCCACAGAAATGAATTTATACATAAGTTGTTTAAAGGGAATAATGTAATTTGTTGTTAGAGCCTATTTTTCCACAGGGGAAATGAAATTTTGACTCTAGTGTTTTATGTAAGGGTATCTCCCCCTGCTATGTTGTTGATTTGGGATATCTAAAATTTTACTTTTAATTTAAATTTTAATTTTACTTGTAGGAAGATCTGGGTTAAGGATGCAAGAATGGAAAAAAGCAGGTTCACGGGCTAAAACGTATGGACTAGGATTTGGTCTAAAGGAAAATAAAGGTGGTATACTGCATGTTTGACCATGAATGTGGATTTTTTTTTAAACTTTTCTAGTTAGACTAAGCTACAAATGTATTTCTGTAACCACAACTGCCTCTGGTTTGCTAGTGTACTGACAAAAGTTTTTACTTATTTAATTGAAGGATAATTGTTTTACAATATTGCATTGGTTTTTACACAAAGCTTTTTACATTAATGGCCACAAAGCACACAGGGCTACTCAACTCTGCTAAACTTTCTTATATACTTTCTTGTTTGTTCACTTCCCTACTCCACAAAATGACTCATTCCCCCGCTTCCTACCCCTCCTGCTGTACTCCCTTTCTCCCATTCTAAATCTCTCTGTGAAAAGAGGTAACCAGACAGCAACTCTTCTGCCTCTCACAATGCACACCCCTCCAACCAGCCTGCATGTGTTCCCATGCTCTGTGGGCCGGACATGGGCCAGAACTAATGTCTCTGCTCTTATCCAAAGTAAAGCCCACTTTCACTTCCTCAAGGATTTTAATCCTTAGTATTAATTCGTTTTCCACCTATCATCCATCTCTTTCTCCTTGGGTCATACCCACTGGCATATAAACATGTTCCAGTATTTCCTTTCTTTAAAGAAAAATTACTCAATCTCATTACCTCCATTTTCTGCTTCCATTTGCAGCAAAATCTGAAAAACGATATAGTCCCTGACTCTTATCTCCTATTCTCTCAACCCACTCCAGTTGCCTTCTTACCTGTCTCATTCCACCAGAATCACTCTTGACAGGTCCAACCAATGATTTCCTTTTGCCAGATCCACTGGTCATTTCTTATCTTAGCTGACCTCCCCATGGCATTTGATATTATTGAAAACATCCTTTTCTCTTGGCAGACTTACTCCAGTCAACCCATTCCAGACCTGGTCTGTTGCTACTACAAATTTATCCTCTTTCTAGGCAGTCTCACCTAGAGCTATAGCAGATAAGCAGATGATCTCCAGGTAACTATCTCCAGTCCTGATTTCTCACAACTCCAGACTTCACTATTTTTCTGTTTGAAAACTCTGCTCAAGTTGGGCATCTCAAGATTGACATCGGTTAATAGAATTACCAAGGTGACCATATAATGAATAATGCATTTCAAACTGAGACAGTTTTGAGGGTGAAAGAGAACACTGCTAATAATTTTGTCAGGGCAGCAAGCATAAACAAAAATCTGCCAAAGGATTTCCCATCACATTTAGAATGAGATCCTGTTCCTTAGACCTGTGCTGTTCATCTTGTGTCACTCTTCCCATCACTTAACTCTGCCCTGCCTGTACTGGCTGCCATGCTCCCCTTGAGCAAACATTTCTGTATGACTTTGAGTGAGTGACTTAGCCTCTCTGTGCCTAAGTGTCCTCATCTGCTAGAACAATAAACAATGGTACTCTTAGCTCTTAAGAGTTGTAAAGCACAACATGCCTAGCACTTAGTAGATGCTGCAGAGATACCTTTCAGTCTCCTAACTAAGGAACTGAACAGATTTGGACAGTAAGGGTTACCTGCACTTGCTGAATGAAGGAATAAAGTGAAGATGTGGTCTATATTTTTCATAATTTTTCATTACTTAAGGGCCTTGCATACATAGTGCACATATGTTTGAGTGTCAAGAGTCAATTGTTTGTGTGTTTGTTACATAGTTCACACTCCACTGCTGAAAGTGAGCCAGTCTATCTGGATAATACTTATCTTGAAACAAAACTTAGAAACTTAAAACCTAACTAAAATCAGTACCATCACACACTTAACCTTTCATATATTACAGTCAGACCTGGATTCTCAGTTTCCTTAAAAGCTGTACTTCAAATGAATATGAATTAGATCATTTTAAATTTAAGGAATTTTACAGAGACGTTTTCATAAAAACTCCTGAATTTGCAGTTGGTACGCACTCTTAGCATGTCAGGTAGTGGTAACTTTTTCTTATGCCAACTCATAAGCAATCCTTTTTCTGTTCACAAGGTTTGAACAGAAGAGAGATCTCAGTAAATCTGGGCTCTGGCACTTGGCAGCTGGATGGTTCTCTAAGCTTGATTCCTCATCTGTAAAAAAGGGAGAGTAATACACGCACACAGAAGTGTTTTATTAAATAAAACCGTCAATTTTAAACAAACCGACCATATAAATACGTTCTAATTATTCCTTATGATGGGTAATACTAGGTTCTAAAAGATACCTATTCCAACCTGGAGATAAAATTTCTCCACTAAAATGTTTTAGAAATTTGCTAATGTTTCACCAAACACTACAGGATTCAGACCATAGTGGCATGATGTTTCAGAGCTGGTGGTGAGAAAGAAGGCTGGGTCTGCATCCCAGATGAAATGTGCTATATCAATAAAAATGTATCCATAATTTGAATGGAGTGCACTTTTCAGTTTCTAAAACTATTCACTTACAAAATATCACACTTGTGGCATTTAATAGTAGTTTTTTTTTTAATAGCTTAAGGACAAAATTACAAACTTTATTAAAATAAATGCAATTTATATATTCAAGTATAGCAGCTGAGTCAGAGATCATCTGCTGCTGCTGCTGCTAAGTCACGTCAGTCGTGTCTGACTCTGCGACCCCATAGACGGCACCCAACAGGCTCCTCTGTCCCTAGGATTCTCCAGGCAAGAACACTAGAGTGGATTGCCATTTCCTTCTCCAATGCGTGAAAGTGAAAAGTGAAAGTAAAGTTGCTCAGTCATGTCCGACTCTTAGCGACCCCATGAACTGCAGCCTACCATGCCCCTTCATCCATGGGATTCTCCAGGCAAGAGTACTGGCGTGGGTTGCCATTGCCTTCTCCTACTGAGAGGTAATTTAAACACAACTCAGAAGCTACTTAGGTTCTTAAAATTACCCACAATGTTTTAGAAATTTGTACCCACAATATTCCTGAATCACTTAAGTTTTTGCTACTTGGTTTCACTCTGCACTGGTGAAAAGAAGCAACATCAGTAAGCAAGTTACTCTTCAACATTTAATGGTGCCACAGGGTTAAATAATGGCCTTCTTTTTTTGGCCTGAATTTTACCAAAGTTAGCCTCAAATTCTTTTTTTGTTCCATTTAGATTTGCTAGATGTCCATCCTTTATTCCATAGCCTAAGGAATTCAGTTTCTTTATCCTGTATTGTACTATTTGTGGTGTTAATTCAAGAACCATTGGTGTCTCTCTTATCTGAGCTATGGAAATTCCTTCTTTCAATAATCCCTGAATTCTCTCCTCCAAAACTGGAACAGAGTAATACAAAAGGGCAGGACATTTCAAAACCAATTGCTTCAGGTCATGATCAGTACATTTAAAAGCATTTTTAGAGAAAGACATACTGTTCTGTATACTTCTTGGGCAAAGCTGAAAAAGAAATCCTTTGAGTTTGGAGAGAAGCTGGAGAATTTCAAAGTTTGTGAAATCCTGCTCCTGGAAAAATTCTAGTGTTTCCTTTATAGCTGCAGAAGAGTTTAACAAAATAAATGGATTTTGGCTTAACAGTTTTAGAAGCCAAACTTTCATGTTGGCCTCGGAGCCACCTAAATTTAGATAACTCTCTTGGAGAATCTTTATCATTTGTTTATTCTTCTCCATAGGATTATGAAAAATATTAGTTGCAGTTGTCAAAAATCTGCTAATGACCACATTTTTAAGCCCCAACTCTTGAAAGAACTGAATATTTAGCTTCCGGTTTTCCTGGTCTTTAACAGTAAAGAAAGATTCTGGAAACTGTTCTATTAACTTGACTAACTCTTCCTCGTTTTTACAGACCAACTGCCAGAGTTCTCTTTGAGTGTTAACAGCAGTTGGACTGCAGATAATTGCTTCTGGGCAGCGTTCCAAGATACTGGCTACAGCAGTCTCATTGGCACCCAGCTGTTGTAAAATATTTGCAATTTCTTCAACATAGGTTTCATCCTCCAGAAGTACCCAGCCTTTTAATCTTCGAATTTTCCTGATGTCAACTGACAATTTAAAGAGCTTTTCTACTGTCTTTTTATTTTCTTTCTTTGACTGACTATCAGTTGTACAGGTGAAGGATGCTAGAAAAGGTCTGTATTTTGGAGCTGATAGCATTTTCCGGAAAGAACAGAGTCTGCAGGGCTGGGATCTCATCAGCAACTTCCACAACATGGCTGCAATCCACTGGCTAATTTCCACCGTCCTGAGACTCCAAATGTACAAATCATACCTGTAAGAAAGAAAATACAGGTTCTCTTAGAATACAAACACAAATCTGAGCTACAAATATTGAGCATGGAAATAAAATGGACAAATTAGACAGGTAAACTACTCATGTGGAGTATTAAATAGAGCTGTTTAAATAATTTATGAAGTAACTGTCATATACTGCTTCCCATCTTAAATTTAATAAATACCCTCTTTGAGCTTTGCAGCAACTTGTGAAGTAGTTATTTCCATTTAACAGATCAGTAGCAAAACCACAGGGAGTTCAAAGATTCACAAACCTCAAATGTTATTTTGACATAAATTTCATTTCTTACAACTCTGTTTCTGTCTAGGGCATATACATTTATACACATACCCATTTTTAAAAAATGTTTTTTGTATTTTAAAGTTGATGTCTAGGTAAAGCAAATACTTTTTAAGGAGGAGAGTCAATTTTAATTTTATATTGTATTTTTTGCTGAATAGCTATTATCCAAAATAAGCCACTGAATTTGTTTTAAAAATGAGTTAATAAATGTGATACTGTTTTATGAGAATTTGTGAAAATCTTTTTTTATAAACCCAGAATTAAGTCTCAGCCAGGTAAAACAAGGAATACCATGTGACTGCCCAGTGGAATCATGGGAAATCATGTTAGCTGTGGAATGTCTTGGTGACCATGGCTTATTTCACTTAGCATGGTATAGCATGTGTTAGGACAAATCAGTTAATTTTAATAGGTCAAAGAGTCAGGAAAGTTTCCCTTTCCTTTACGATTCCTATTGCTTCTATGCATCAGATGAAAAGATAAAAATTCATCCCTATTTCCTTCTATATTATTGTTTGAATCTTAAAAGCTAGCTCCTTTAATTCATTTGAAATTTCTGGTTGTGAGCTGAGAATGTATACAGACTTTATCAATAGTTTAGCTATCTCTAAGCACCATTTTTGAACAATCCTTTCCTTCCTCATGATTTGTGATGTCTCCTTTGTTATGTCGTATTAAACGTAGCTTCTGTTTCTAGCTAGCCTCCATCCTTGTGCATGTGTGCTAAGTCACTTCAGCCCGCCAGGCTTCTTTGTCCATGGGATTCTCCAGGCAAGAATACTGGAGTGGGTTGCCATGACCTCCTCCCGGGATCTTCCCCACTTGAGATCGAACCCATGTCTCTTACATCTCTTGCATTGCAGGTGGCTTCATCACTAGTGCCACCTGGCAAAAATAGAAGGGGAATCCTCACTCCCCTACTATTTTTGCAATTCCCGAAGGAGCCAGGTGGCTAATTTCCGACCTTTGCTTCATACTTGGCTCCCTCTGCTAGACCATCCTAAAACAATCTCTGGTCAGCTCATTCTTTCATACCCCTCACAATGATGTCAAATGTCAGCTCAGACCTCCAGCTTCCCCCAACACCCATTCTCTCATTCACTCTCAACCCAATACCCTTGCCTCTACCTAGTACAAAGAAAGGAGTGCAATTCACCACACCAAACATAAACCTCCTGCTGTTTCCCCTTCCCTAGAGTTACACCTTTCATCTTCCAGGTAATTCCTGCTCTTGTCCTCATCCCAGCCTCTCTAGCCTGAGATCTCTAGAGCCCTTCTTTCTCATGTATTCGCTCTTCAGTTGAATCCTCCTCTCTCAGGTTCCCACCCTTCACCTCAATGGCTCCTTCTCTCACTGCCCCTCCAGCTAAAATTATTTTTCTCTTCCCCTCAGTTAATTCTTGCACAGCCTTTCTCTTCATTTCTTCTCTTCTCATTTACATAACTGCCCATAAAGACAACTTCCATGTGATTAAAGCCAATGAGTAGTTTTAGGTCCTCTTGGCATCTGCAGCTTTCAGCACACGTGACCACTTTCTTTGGGAAATAACTCTTGAAATGACTTTCAAGACTTCCCACTCCCCTGGTCCTCCTTCCTTCCTCTGTTTCTGACCACCCTTTATCTGTCTCCTCTGCAGGCTCATCTTCAAGGCTTGATTCTAGGCGCTCCTCTTCTTACCTTAGAGTTTCTCCTCAGAGATCCTGTCCTTATCCAGGGCTTGTTAATCCACGGAAACTTCATTCCAGCTTCTCCAAATGTAATCTTGTCACTTCCCTGCAATAAACTTTTTAATCGCACTTTAGGATAGACATAAAATAAATGTCTGCTTTACCATGGCCTTTTAAGGCCTCTTTGTCTTAGGCTCTGTCACCACCCAAATCTCCTGTCCCCCACTGCCTACACTCAACTGTACCAACTCCCTTTCAGCCCTTGGTGCTCTACCTGTTCCCATCACAGGGTCTCTAAAGACTGAGGGCTGTTCCCCATGCCCACAATCCTCCTAAACCTAAGTGTCACTTTCTCAGGGAAGGTTTCCTGCCCTTTGTGAATAGATGAGGCCTCTTGTCCCCCAGATAGGCTGTCTTGGCACTGTGGACTGTTCCTCTGTGTGCTTAGTTGCTCAGTTGTGTCCAACTCTTTGCAACCTCATGGACTGTAGCCTGCCAGGCTCCTCTGTCCATGGGGATTCTCTAGGCAAGAATACTGGAGTGAGTTGCCATGCCCTCCTCCAGGGGATCTTCCCAACCCAGGGATCGAATCCAGGTCTCGGCATTGCAGGCGGATTCTTAACCGTCTGAGCCACCAGGGAATGCCACTTGTCATAGCTGCAGCTGCTCATGTGTGATTTCTGTCTCAGTCTCCGTGAGGGTAGGGATGGTTTACTGCCCTGTTCCTATGATAAAATGCTTCTCTACCTTTCGCCTGTCACTGCTGACTCTAGGAGGCATGCCTGGGCAGATGACTTTCACGTGTGCTCTTCCCCAGCACACTGCTCTTGACCCTACTGTGGCACTTATACTCCTGTAAGTTCTTCATTCTTTCAACCAGTTTTTTTGGGTTTGTATGTTTAGCTCATTCTCTGTGACAGACATTACACTAGGCACTAGCTTTTCTGCTAAAACATTCTTCATACCTTTGGATCACAGACCCAGCAGAGAATATGGTGTGAGTCAGAGGCTCTCCTTCCAAAAAAAAGTCTGATACTCACAACATTTTGCAAACAACTTTAGCAGGATTTGTGAGCACCCTGCAGTCCAACTATGAACAACCTGCACCAGATTGCAAGCATCTGGAAGACAGGGTGTGAGTGCGGTTCTACTTTATCTCCTGTACCCAACAAAGAACTTGGTCCACAGAGAAACAAAGTATCTGTCAATGGAAAGGCAGCGACAAACCAAGTGCACCACAACTTAAAGTAGTGGGTAAAGCTGTGGGCTGCCTGGGCCTAGTTCTGGATCATTAGTTGTGTTATGACTTGGGGAAGTCACTTCTCTGTGCCTCAGTTTGAGCATCAGGAAAGTGGCAACATTCAGTGTTTGTCAAGGTTACAAACTGGGTGATTGTGAAGATTAACACCATGAATCAGAGTATTCAGAAACTCATTAAGTCATCACAACAACTTATTATTAAAGATGAGTTAACAGGTGAAAGTAAAGTACCCCAAGGTTGCTCAGCTAAAAAAAGACTAGATCTCGCATTCAAACCCGAAAGCTTAGCTCGAGCCTGCTCCTGGCCCCGTGCTCTGCCCATAGTAATAATCCAGGTAAATCTTTGTTAAATCACAACATGGGCTATTTTTCTGATGCTTCATTTTTCTTAAGCATTTTTTGGGGCGTAAAACCCACTTCTGTAATATGCACAGTTTTCATAATAACGGCCCACTAGACGAACATTAGTAATTCAATTAAGTTCGACTGTGACAACACGTTTGATCTGCTCAGTTTCAAATTAACCCGTTTGTAAAAAAGAAAAAACGAGGGCCCACGGAAGACGGTGTGGGGGAGAGACCGAAAACCACACATCCGTCATGTGGGGCATGCGCTTTCAAACAGAAACTTCCGGCCGGCGGCGCCCCGGATTCCACCAGCACCCTGGCCAGCCAGTCAGAGCTGAAGCAGCTGACGGGGAGTCTGTCTTCATGATGGGCAGCTCCCAACTCCGGACTGCGGCGGCGAGCACCCACAGGTGTGCAGGACCGGGACGACTCACCTGTCAGTGTCGGCTCTGTACACGGTACGAGTTCCGGGTCTCCAGCCGCCGGCCAATTCCTCTCAGCAGCGCTGACCCGGCCCCCTGTGAACCCGCAGACACGCCCGGAGCCCCCAACCTAGCCAATCAGGACGCGAGGCACAGGCTACGTGACCCCTCTGACGCAGAGCGGAGGGGTGCGGCGGGGCGGGGCGGCGGAGTTCAACGCCACCGGCTTTTTAGCTTTCAACGGAACAGCCCCTCTGGCCGGCAATTATTGCCGCTGGCATTCTCACGCCTTTGCCCTGTGTGTAGTTTAGAGAACTTGGGAGTTTCAGTCTTTTTGTCCCTTGGGGAATGTCACAACCCGCGAGAAGAAAAAAAGGTATAAATAACTCAGAAACCGCTCTATGTTTAAGCTGTAGCCATTCAGAATTCCCAAAATAAGCCTACAGATAAATAACTAATTTACAAAAGAAATTTAGTTTAAAAAAATCCCGAAACTTCTTTGGAACATATCTAGCCTTCCTGTCCCCCGCTCCTGCCAACCCAGCAGTCAGCTACAGTGCCTGATTCTTTAATGGAGAATTAAAGAACTTTAAAGAATTAAACTGCCTCCTGACACTTTAACCCAAATACTAGCCTTTTCAGATAAACTGCTAGGTGGTTTATATTCTGATTATTACCGGTGACTCCAATCTCATAAACAAATCTCTCCCTAAAGCCAGGCTCAACATCTGCCCCACTTACTGTCATATTTATCCATACACATATTTATAGCATGCCTATTAAGTGTTTACATTTACAGCAGCAATGACAAGTGCACAAGACAAGGGGGAATATGGAGTTCACATTCTGGTGGTCACATTCTAGTGTCATTAACAATCAATGACACTATTAATTGCAACTATAATAGAGTTAAATGTAAAGGACAAAGTGCCAAAACTGGGCTAGTTGTCCTATGCTCAGTATGGAGTTGGGATCAGGAAAGCAGTGATTTACACAGGCGCTAGGCCCCTCACTTTGTATTTCATAGTATACTGTTCAGTTCAGTCGCTCAGTCGTGTCTGACTCTTCGCGACCCCATGAATCGCAGCACGCCAGGCCTCCCTGTCCATCACCAACTCCCGGAGTTCACTCAGACTCACGTCCATCGAGTCAGTGATGCCATCCAGCCATCATCCTCTGTTGTCCCCTTCTCCTCCTGCCCCCAATCCCTCCCAGCATGAAAGTCTTATCCAGTGAGTCAACTCTTCACGTGAGGTGGCCAAAGTACTGGAGTTTCAGCTTTAGCATCATTCCTTCCAAAGAACACCCAGGATTGATCTCCTTCAGAATGGACTGGTTGGATTTCCTTGCAGTCCAAGGGACTCTCAAGAGTCTCCTCCAACACCACGGTTCAAAAGCATCAATTCTTCGGCATTCAGCCTCCTTCACAGTCCAACTCTCACATCCATACATGACCACAGGAAAAACCACAGCCTTGACTAGACGGACATTAGTCGGCAAAGTAATGTCTCTGCTTTTGAATATGCTATCTAGGTTGGTCATAACTTTTCTTCCAAGGAGTAAGCGTCTTTTAATTTCATGGCTGCAATCACCATCTGCAGTGATTCTGGAGCCCCCCCAAAATAAAAGTCTGACACTGTTTCCACTGTTTCCCCATCTATTTCCCATGAAGTGATGGGACCGGATGCCATGATCTTCGTTTTCTGAATGTTGAGCTGTAAGCCAACTTTTTCACTCTCCACTTTCACTTTCATCAAGAGGCTTTTTAGTTCCTCTCCACTTTCTGCCATAAGGGTGGTGTCATCTGCATATCTGAGGTTATTGGTATTTCTCCCAGCAATCTTGATTCCAGCTTGTGTTTCTTCCAGCCCAGCGTTTCTCATGATGTACTCTGCATAGAAGTTAAATAAGCAGGGTGACAATATACAGCCTTGACGTACTCTTTTTCCTATTTGGAACCAGTCTGTTGTTCCATGTCCAGTTTTAATTGTTGCTTCCTAACCTACATACAGATTTCTCAAGTGGCAGGTCAGGTGGTCTGGTATTCCCATCTCTTTCAGAATTTTCCACAGTTGATTGTGATCCACACAGTCAAAGGCTTTGGCATAGTCAATAAAGCAGAAATAGATGTTTTCCTGGAACTCCCTTGCTTTTTCCATGATCCAGCGGATGTTGGCAATTTGATCTCTGGTTCCTCTGCCTTTTCTAAAACCAGCTTGAACATCAGGAAGTTCACGGTTCACATATTGCTGAAGCCTGGCTTGGAGAATTTTGAGCATTATTTTACTAGCATGTGAGATGAGTGCAATTGTGTAGTAGTTTGAGCATTCTTTGGCATTGCCTTTCTTTGGGATTGGAATGAAAACTGACCTTTTCTAGTCCTGTGGCCACTGCTGAGTTTTCCAAATTTGCTGGCATACTGAGTGCAGCACTTTCACAGCATCATCTTTCAGGATTTGAAATAGCCCCACTGGAATTCCATCACCTCCACTAGCTTTGTTCATAGTGATGCTTTCTAAGGCCCACTTGACTTCACATTCCAGGATGTCTGGCTCTAGATGAGTGATCACACCATCATGATTATCTGGGTCGTGAAGATCTTTTTTGTACAGTTCTTCCATGTATTCTTCCCACGTCTTCTTAATATCTTCTGCTTCTGTTAGGTCCATACCATTTCTGTCCTTTATCGAGCCCATCTTTGCATGAAATGTTCCTTGGTATCTCTAATTTTCTTCAAGAGATTTCCAGTCTTTCCCATTCTATTGTTTTCCTCTATTTCTTTGCATTGATTGCTGAAGAAGGCTTTCTTATCTCTTCTTGCTATTCTTTGGAACTCTGCATTCAGATGCTTGTATCTTTCCTTTTCTCCTTTGTTTTTCATCTCTCTTCTTTTCACAGCTATTTGTAAGGCCTCCCCAGATAGCCATTTTGCTTTTTTGCATTTCTTTTCCATGGGGATGGTCTTGATCCCTGTCTCCTGTACAATGTCATGAACCTCATTCCATAATCAGGCATTCCATTCATCAGGCACTCTATCTATCAGATCTAGGCCCTTAAATCTATTTCTCACTTCCACTGTATAGTCATAAGGGATTTGATTTAGGTCATACCTGAATGGTCTAGCGGTTTTCCCTACTTTCTTCAATTTCAGTCTGAATTTGGCAATAAGGAGTTCATGATCTGAGCCACAGTCAGTTCCTGGTCTTGTTTTTGTTGACTATATAGAGCTTCTCCATCTTTGGCTGCAAAGAATATAATCAATCTGATTTCGGTTTGACCATCTGGTGATGTCCATGTATAGAGTCTTCTCTTGTGTTGTTGGAAGAGGGTGTTTGCTATGACCAGTGCATTTTCTTGGCAAAACTCTTATTAGTCTTTGCCCTGCTTCATTCCACATTCCAAGGCCAAATTTGCCTGTTACTCCAGTTGTTTCTTGACTTCCTACTTTTTCTTTCCAGTCCCCTATAATGAAAAGGACATCTTTCTGGGGTATTAGTTCTAAAAGGTCTTGTAGGTCTTCATAGAACCGTTCAACTTCAGCTTCTTCAGCATTACTGGTTGGGGCATAGACTTGGATTACTGTGATACTGAATGGTTTGCCTTGGAGACGAACAGAGATCATTCTGTCATTTTTGAGATTGCATCCAAGTACTGCATTTTGGACTCCTTTGTTGACCATGATGGCTACTCCATTTCTTCAGAGGGATTCCTGCCTGCAGCAGTAGATATAACGGTCATCTGAGTTAAATTCACCCATTCCAGTCCATTTTAGTGCGCTGATTCCTAGAATGTCGACGTTCACTCTTGCCATCTCATTTGACCACTTCCAATTTGCCTTGATTCATGGACCTGACATTCCAGGTTCCTATGCAATATTCTCTTTACAGCATTGGACCTTGCTTCTACCACCAGTCACATCCACATCTGGGTATTGTTTTTGCTTTGGCGCCATCCCTTCACTCTTTCTGGAGTTATTTCTCCACTGATATCCAGTACCGTGTTGAGCACCTACTGACCTGGGGAGTTCCTCTTTTGGTATCCTATCATTTTTCCCTTTTCATACTGTTCATGGGGTTCTCAAAGCAAGAATACTGAAGTGGTTTGCCATTCCCCTCTCCAGTGGACCACATCTGTCAGACCTCTCCACCATGACCCGCTTGTCTTGGGTTGCCCCACAGGCCTGGCTTAGTTTCGTTGAGTTAGACAAGGTTGTGGTCCTAGTGTGATTAGATTGACTAGTTTTCTGTGAGTATGGTTTCAGTGTGTCTGCACTCTGATGCCCTCTTGCAACACCTACCATCTTACTTGGGTTTCTCTTACCTTAAGTGTGGGCGGCTGCGACCGGTGCACTAAGTGCGGCCGAGAGGAGCTACTGCATGTCTGAGGTCAGGGGCAGAGGCCGGGAGGACCCCATGTCCGAAGGGCAGTGGCCAAGAGGAGTTACCCCAAGTCCGAGGTCAGGGGCAGCGGCCGAGAGTGCCAGGCTGCGATGGCACACGAACAGCTGAGAGGAGCTACCCAACGTCCGAGGCCAGGGGCGGCTGTGCATACTTCTAAAAACATCCTTGACACAAAGGACTGTAATTCTTCTAGACTTCCCTGTCTCCTTGTGGAGTGTACTCATTGTGGGTACTGATAATTATTCCTATGAACTACTGTGAAGGAGCTGGGAGGCTTTAAGCAAATACTGAGAATGTATTTGCTCCACTCGTGACGAAGGTTGGAAGCTGGGGACGAGCATAACAAAGGGTTATGAGCATTCACCAAGTGCCCAAGGCTGGGAACGGATGACGAAGGGTCATACGCCTGGCCTTGAAGCGTTCGGAGGCTTCCTTCTGATCACCTGTTTCTGGGAGCAAGGACTGTTGTTTCATGATAGGACTCCCTTTAGAGTTTCGCCAAAGCTATGTTACGACTTGGGTGGTGGGGACTGTATTTTATGCTTGAATGCTTTGATGTTTTATTGAGAAAGGTTACATGCAAGTCTGCTTTATGCTCTGCTCCCTGAGACCATATATCTGCGAAAGCTGGATAATAAAATTTGTCAGTCCACTAGAGGCTGTCCCTGAGTGTTCCTTTCAGAGTGTGGTTCTCCGAGCCTTACAACTGGTGCCCAATGTGGGGCTCAAGCAGCAGACTTATTTTAAACAAGGACTGCATTCCTGCAGAAGCAAGGTAAGCAGGATGGGACATCAGACAAGTAAAATTCCTTTTGTTCATCTCATGCATCATTTCTTGAAACAATACGGGGTTAATCTGCTTGAAGAGCAGTTACTAGCTGTTACCAGACAGTGGTTGAATATAATCCATGGTTTCCGGAGGAAGGAACCTTGGATTTACAAACTTGGACCAGAGTAAAAAATAATGTTCTAAAAGCTTATACACAGGGGGTAAAAATTCCCCCACAATCGTGGGTAACTTGGTCTCTTTTACAGGCCATTATGGAACAATTAGATGGTTCAGGAGGAGATTTAGAGGTTGAAACTGTTTGATCCCTGCATGAATGTGAATTAGAAGAGAAAGATCTATCAGAGGTTTTAAATCAGAAAAATGTCATGCTAGGGCAGATTACGGACAAACAAGAGTCACAGGTGCTGAAAGCTGTTAAACAATCAACTTTGCCAGAGGTCCCTGATCCGCTGCGAGCTCACATTAACAAGCCTCTAACACCGGCCTTTCCGCCCACTGCAATGCTGTCTGCTGCTGCTTCTGCTCCCCTATTTCCTAGCATTCCTCCTCCGGACATGCCTCTTTGGGCATGGGCTTTTCCAGTCCAATTTAATAATCCTCAACCTGGACATAATCAGTGGCAATCACCTGATTTCGGTTTGCTCACACAATTCAAAAAGGCATGTACGCTATATGGTCCTACCTCACCCTACTGTATGGAATTTCTTAGGGGCTAAGCAGATCAATGGCTTCATGCAGATTTTTTTACAGTTGCTAAAATGGTTATGACTCCACAACAGCTACTACAATGGCAAATGTGAGTCATGGATGAAGCCAAATTAATCTTGCAAGAACAGCAAAGCAGGGGAAACCCTACTGGACTAAATTTTGAAATTCTCACCGGCACCAAAGCTATGGCTAAAACTGCTGCGCAATTACAATTTGTGCAGCTGCCCATGTTATACTGGATTAAGGAAGTAGCTATCAGAGCATGGGCTAAAATTGACAGTTCCACCTCTGATGGATCTTTTGTAAAAATACTGCAGGGACCAACTGAAGAAGATGCTCAATTTATTGGTAAATTGAAGGAGGCCATTGATCACAGTCTTAAGGATGCATCTTTGTGAGAAATCATTTTGAAACAACTGGCTTTTGACAGTGCTAATGAAGATTGTCAGGCTATTATCAGACCTATTAGGGATCAAGGAGGAATTGTGGAATACTTGAAAGCCTGCAGGAATGTGGGGACGATTCAACATAAAGCTAAAATAGCCGCTTTAGAAATCTTAAATGTTTCCCAAAAGTCTAAAGTTATATGTTTTAGCTGTGGCAAGCCGGGACACATGTGGAAGCAGTGTCGCTTGCCTTGGCAAACAGGTCTTTCTCCTGACAAAGGAGGGGCTATTAAGACTAAGCCCCCCGGGCTCTACCCAAGATGTAAACAGGGGAATCATTGGCTGAGTGAATGCCGCTCTAGATTTGATAAACAAGGTAATGCTTTACGCATTCAGACACCTCCTTCGGGAAACTAGAACAAGGGCTCTCCGCTAGCCCCGTTAAACAAGGAGGACAATCAAATATTACTGAATTAACAGCGGCTACCAGACATAGCACATGCGTAGACATTCCTGCTCCCCAAGATATGGAATTATTAATGGTAAATAATCCTATGAAAATCTTAACTGGATATTTTGGCCCTATACCAAAAAATACTGTAGGCCTCCTGTTGGGACGAAGCAGCAACACCATGCGCAGGATAATTGTACATACTGGGATCATTGATGAAGATTACACGGGTGAAACTGCAGTAATATTACATGTGACTTGCAACTTGTATTTACAAAAGGGTGACAGATTTGCTCAGCTATTGCTATTACCTTATGTCCCCCCACTTAATAGAAAAGCAGACACCAAAACAGGTGGCTTTGGGAGTACCAACATTACTGCAGCCCTTTCTACTGTTATAAAAAAAAATCAATAGGCCCATGTTAAAATTAAAAATCAGAGGAAGAACTTTGGAAGGAATGTTAGACACTGGGGCAGATGTTTCCATCATAAGAACAGAGGAATGGCCTTCAGATTGGCCTGCAGTTTTAGCCTCACACCAGTTGGTGGGAATAAGAACTGCAGATGCAGCTCAAACTTATGTTAGTTCATCTTATTTACAAGCCCTGGGCCCTGTCAATTAGTCGCTTACATTAAATCGTATATTGCCCCATTACCATTAAATCTGTGGGGAAGAGACTATCTACAACAAACTCAGGCGACTATACAATTGAATAAGAACCTTTTTCTTAGGGGTCACTAAGATAAAGCCACTGAAGTTAGAATGGAAGTCTGATAAACCTATCTGGACAGCTCAATGGCCCCTATCAGAAAAGAAACTGTCTGCTTTGGATACTTTGGTGGCTGAACTACTACAACAAAATAGAATAGAAACTACTCAATCACCATGGAACTCACCAGTTTTTGTCATTAAAAAGAAATCAGGTAAATGGAAAATGCTAACAGATTTAAGGAATATTAATGCTATAATGATTCCTATGGGAGCATTACAACCAGGACTCCCAAGCCCTGCTATGGTCCCTAAGGACTGGGCTATTATGATTATTGATTTAAAAGATTGATTTTTCACTATACCTTTATATCCCGATGACAGGCAACGCTTTGCCTTCTCAATACCTTCCATTAATAATCAATCTCCTGTTCAACAGTATCAATGGAAGGTCCTGCCTCAAGGTATGATGAACTCCCCTACGGTCTGTCAATTCGTTGTTGACAAAATTTTGCAGCCCATCAGACAGCAATTCCCTGAGGCATATCTCATTCATTACATGGATGACATTTTATTGGCTTCTCCCTCAGAATCTCAATTAAGTTTATTAGGTAACGAAGTCATAACTAATTTAACTAATCATGGGCTGCTAATAGCAGAAGATAAATTGCAACACCATTCCCCTTTTAAATATCCTGGATATCTTATGGACTGCTGCACTGTAAAGCCACAGAAACTTTCTATCAGAAGGGATAATTTACAAACACTTAATGACTTCCAGGAACTTCTTGGGGATATTAATTGGCTACAACCTACCTTGGGAATTCCCACATATGCTTTACAAAACTTATTCAAATATTAGAAGGTTCCTCTGATTTGAAGAGTCCCCGACAACTTATCCCTGAGGCTGAGAAAGAATTACAATTGGTAAAACAGAGAATTCAACAAGCATTTGTTTACCGTATTAATTACAATTCCCCTTTTCAGATATATGTCTTTGGTACTAAGATATCTCCTACTGCCATTATAGTGCAGGATAATCACCCTATTGAATGGGTATATCTCCATTCCAAACAGACTAAACACACTGTTTCCTATATAGACTTAACAGGGAAAATCATTTTTCTTGCACGCTCTCGCTTATGCACTGTAGCTGGATATAACCCTACTAAGATTTACCTACCTTTAGCAAAAACAGAAATTGATAATGCTCTTCAGGTGTATACTACCATTCAGATAGCCCTTGCTGATTATTCAGGGGAATTATTGGCCAACCCACCTAAAAGAAAATTATGGAATTTCTTACAAAACACTTCTTTTATCATCAACAATATTGTTTCTGAACACTCTCTCATGAATGCACCTAACTATTTCATAGATGGAAATAAGGCAGGATAGACAGCCATAATAGGTCCCAACCTGCAAGAGAAAAGTAAAAGTCCTTATCAATCCGTTCAAAACACAGAATTATTCACATTATATTGTTTACTTACTCTAATAAAAACCCCATTGAATGTTTTAACTGATTCTCGCTATGTGGCACATCTTTTTCCATCCTTTGTAATGGCTCATTTTATATCCAATGAAAGTGATCTTATACATTTGTTCTTATTGATTCAGCAAGAAATAAGAGCTAGACTCCATCCCTTCTTCATTACTCACATTCGTGCTCATTCCCATTTACCAGGACCCCTCAGTTTAGGCAATGATTTGGCTGATCGCCTCATCGCCTCTATATTTTCTTCCCCTGAACAGGAACATCAGCTCTTCATACTAACGCAATAGACTACACGTTCAATATAAAATACCATTACAAACGGCTAGAAAAATTGTTCGGGACTATGCCACATGTGCCCCCTTTCATTTGACTACTAGTCCCCAAGGGACTAATCCTAGAGGCTTACAAGCAAATGAATTATGGCAAGCTGATTTTACACATTACAAACTGCCCCCTTTTAAATTGTTATTTGTAGTCACAGATACCTTTTCCAGCTTCATTTGGGCAGTTCCTTCCACCGCCGAGACTACTAAAGCTGCCGTCACAGCTCTTCTGCAATGTTTTTCAATGATGGGGATCCCTGTCTCCATCAAAACGGACAATGGTCCTGCTTTTACAGCCAATGCTTCTCGTGATTTCATGCATCAATGGGGTATTTGCCATCTTACTGGTATCCCGTACAACCCTCAAGGCCAAGCCATCATTGAACAGGCCCACTGTACACTCAAGCTCGTTCTTAATAAACAAAACGGGGGGAATAAGCTAAGGGACCCCTATGGACCTAAAGCCATCTTGCCTATAGCCCTTTTAACAATCATTTATTTTAATTGGCCTCTACACAGTCAGGAAACACGAGCAGAGCGACATTTTTCTGATTCACCCTCACGTATGCCTGAACAAACTGTTGTTTGTTCTTGATCAATGGAGGCCAGGAACACTTAAGCTCCTAGGCAAGGGATGTTGTCTTGTCATTTTAGATGATGGAACCGAACAGTGGGTCCCAATCAGAAGAGTCAGAAGACGGACAGACCTTGCTCCACACCCCTCGACCGGTAACAGCACTAAAACGGAAATTGCAACAGATGACATTGAAAGACAGCAAGAAAATGAAACGTCCCCAATGCAATGCGCCTTTTCCGACCTGGGCTCAAATGAAAAATCTGTCAAGATGAGCTGAGGATACTCTGTTGATGACCAACAGTGAGGTAACACCGGAAAAACTGTTGCTGGCCATGATGGCCGTTTTAACCTGTGCTTCTGGGGTAAGTGGTAATTACACCGATTGGGCTTATATCCCCGACCCACCTCTTTTACAAGTGGTGGATTGGACAGAATCATCTCCTGTGGTTTTCACAAGTGATAGCTTATATTTTCCTGCCCCCGGTCGGATCTAGGACCACGAATAAAAGAAGAAGGAAAGACAGTTAACACTTACGTATCCAGTGCTCCCCATCTGTTTCGGTGCCCTCCCTTTGTGTCTCCACCCATATCCACAATGGTGGGCTTACTCTTTCTCAAATGGCTCTTTCCATCTTGGAATGTTCGCTACCATGACCTTTATTCTTAACTGGACACACTACCTACCATGGACAAATAGCCAACTTCACCCACTATCTATTTAGGCCTGCTGAGCCTCCTTGCAACAATGTATCTTGGAAGAAAAAATTGTCTGTGCTGGGAATGGACTGGTCCACCTGTAGAGAGTTTGGAAAAGTCTCTGTTCATGCCATCATGACTTTTGTTGATTGGGGGCATCATGGACTCTTTGTGAATTGCTCAGAATCACAAGAAAATAACACCTGCCCATGGTGTAATGTTTCAGCACCACATTTTAACAGAACACAAACAGGGCTCTGGCATCAACGCGATGAACTTTTGAACTGGTACAACGGAGGTCTTTCACCTCCCAGACCCCGGATAATCAGTCCAGTCCCGGGGCCTGAACACTGGCATCTTTGGAAAATTCCTGCTTGCTTGTCCCGGTTTAGCGTCTCATATGCTTATGCACATGTTTCCATCCCACAAAATTATACTACTGAGTATAATTATACCAGTTACGTTCGTGCTTGTGTAAATGCGCCCTATCTTTTTGCTATTGGACAGTTTAGGAGTAATGGCTCAATTCTGTCCTGTACTGAGTGTTGTTTACTTGTTTAAATCATAGTGTGCCAATTAATGTTAGTAAAGACAGTGGTTTTTTAGTCCGGCAAAAGACTGATTTGCGGGTTCCAGTTAAGATTTCTGAACCTTGGTCAGATTCCATGTTGTTGTCTTCTGTTCTGAGAGAATCCCTAAAAAGAAGCGAACGCTTTATTGGCTGGATTATAGGTGCCATAGCGGGTATTATTTCAGTTGTAACTGTTGGTACAGTTCCTGGAATGGCATTGTGTAATTCTACTCAAAATCATGATTTCATTACTGCTTGGGAAAAGGATTCTCATGATCTCTGGGCCTGGCAAGCTCAGATAGATCAACAAATACAAACACGCTTAGATGACCTACAAGCCGCCCTTATGTATGTGGGGGATGATCTGCATACTTTACAGGGACAATTGAAGTTGCGGTGTCACTGGAATTTCACTACTTTCTGTTTGACCAATATGCCATACAATGCCACTGAATGTCCTTGGGAACAAATAAAGTTACATCTTTTAGGTTCGAAATCAAACACTAGTCTAGATATAGAGAAACTGAAGCAACAAATCACGTCAACTACCTTCAGCAGCATGCCCCCTGTTATATAACACTGACTTCTATAATACACTATCCGCTAGTACTTCCTTTCTAAATCCAAAAAATTGGGTACCCCATACGATGGCTTCTTATGCGCTGATCTGTTTATTGTTTGTTACTGTTCTTATAGGATTCCGAACGTTATGTGCTCAAGCCACCGCTGTCCAAAAAGCAGGAGTAACCATAGCTGCAGCAGTCCTTGCTCTTGAGGAAAAAGGGAGGAAATATGGAGGAGCTGGAAGGCTTTAAGCAAATACTGAGAATGTATTTGCTCCACTCGTGACGAAGGTTGGAAGCTGGGACGAGCATAACAAAGGGTTATGAGCGTTCACCAAGTGCCCAAGGCTGGGAACGGATGACGAAGGGTCATACGCCCGGCCTTGAAGCGTTCGGAGGCTTCCTTCTGATCACCTGTTTCTGGGAGCAAGGACTGTTGTTTCATGATAAGACTCCCTTTAGAGTTTCGCCAAAGCCATGTTACAGCTTGGGTGGTGGGAACTGTATTTTATGCTCGAATGCTTTGATGTTTTATCGAGAAAGGTTACATGCAAGTCTGCTTTATGCTCTGCTCCCTGAGACCATATATCTGCGAAAGCTGGATAATAAAATTTGTCAGTCCACTAGAGGCTGTCCCTGAGTGTTCCTTTCAGAGTGTGGTTCTCCGAGTCTTACAAACAATGCTTGGCACATGACAGGGACTTGGGAAATGCTAACCAAATCTTTGAGTCTAGCCTTATTACCCAGTTTGTGCTCTACAGCCTTTGTTGAGAGGGTGACAAGTTGTACTTTAATTCCAGAGTAGCAGCAAAAATACTGACTCGTCTCTAGATCAACTTTGACCTCCAGGATATTCTAGAATTAACTGAATGGCTAACCATATATGAGGTAGGGGAGTGTTTGTCCAGTAACTCTTCTCCCTCTGAGTTACCCCCACGCAAAACCCCCATTATTTGTGGCTTTATTGCACTCTATTTCCTGAAATACTAGGATTTCGGGTCCAGACTAACCAAACTGTGTCACCTGCATCTGGGTCTGATACCTAGGTCAGGAAGATGCCCTGGAGAAGGAAATGGCAACCCACTCCAGCATTCTTGCCTGGGAAATCCCATGGACAAAGGAGCCTGGCAGGTTACAGTCCATGGGGTTGCAAGAGTCAGACACAACTTACCAACTAAACTACCACCACAGAAAAGAGAAGGAAGTTACAGAATGTAAAGTTGGGCCTTAGAACTGCATGCCAGAGTCACTGGTCAGGAGGGAGGGGGCAGGGATGTGCATTAAGGAGCTGGCAGCTAGTACCAGGGCTCCACAAAATTGTATGAGGAATGACAACACAACCCTGTACATTGTAATCAACACTTGAAACTGACCAACTGAGCTATGCCAGTTGTCTTAAATAAATGCCACCCAAAGTTTCTTCCATCCTAAATATTTAAAGAATTCACTTCTAGGACCATACAATCAGACAAACACTGGATAGCAAAATGGAATTACCAGATTAATAATAGTTATGATAACAATAATTGGCAGCTAACCAGAGCTGCAGCATACAGTTATGCAGACTATGTGCTGCGCAATTCAGGGGGCTACACAGCACGACCACCCTATAGCTAACATTTATTGACCATCTTACCACATGCCAGGCACTAGAGTTGGTAACAGACAGGGAAGCCTGGCATGCTGCAGTCCGTGGGGTCACAAAGAGATGGACACAACTGAGTGACTGAGCACCAAAGAATTGATGCTTTTGAACAGTGGTGTTGGAGAAGACTCTTGAGAGTCCCTTGGACTGCAAGGAGATCCAACCAGTCCATTCTGAAGGAGATCAGCCCTGAGATTTCTTTGGAAGGAATGATGCTAAAGCTGAAACTCCAGTACTTTGGCCACCTCATGTGAAGAGTTGACTCATTGGAAAAGACTCTGATGCTGGCAGGAGGAGAAGGGGACGACAGAGGATGAGATGGCTGGATGGCATCACTGACTCAATGGACGTGAGTGTGAGTGAACTCCGGGAGTTGGTGAGGGACAGGGAGGCCTGGTGTACTGCGATTCATGGGGTCGCAAAGAGTTGAACACAACTGAGCGACTGAACTGAACTGAACTGAACTGAGTGACTGAATTCAATGAACTGATGAAGCAGATACTACTCTCATCCTTATTTTATAGATGAGAAAAAAGAAGGCACAAAAGGTTAATAACTGCCCAACATCTCACAGCCGATGAATGGCAGAACCAGGCATTTGATTCCAGAGCCCACACTCTTAATTATTACCGCATACTGACTAATTCAGAGTTGTAAGCCCAATTACTTGAAAAAAAAATCTCTTTGGTTTTAAATCTTTCTTATAGATACGTTTATTTTTAAAAGTACTAAGTATTTAGAAGATAGTACTCTTACTTAGAATAATTTTGTAAAGTATTTTACTAAATTATAGTAGCTGTTTCTTCTTTCAGAATGGTGACATGTAGTTTACAGACTCTGTTTTTAGTCTGTGATCACATCTCACATACCAAAGCTCTCCTCCTTACCTAAAACAAGCAAAAAAATTTTTTAAAGAAAAAAAATCAAGTACACAAGATTCCATATATGCATATACTTTAATAACATAGTCACTTTAGCTGTAATCGAACAAAGAAAGGGAGAACAAAAAGAACTTAACATATGACACTTCTACAACTTTGGGTCAAACAGGCATACATGAAGCTTTAAAACATATACTGTCTATGTTAACAGAGGCTATAACCCCTAATTTTGATTATGCACATTTTTTAAAACATTATTATCAAAGAGTGTAAAGTTAGACCAAACAATGATGTCAAGAAAAATTCTGTCTTAAAATTTTAACAAAGTCTTTTAAGAAAGTCTAAAAACCTATTTTCCCACACTGACTCTCAAAACTTTGATTTTTTTGTATTAGAATATCAGTTAGCCATTTTAATTTTTACCATACATGAAAAATTATCAAAAATATATTGATGGGTCTATACTAATTGTGACTATTTATATTTACATTAAGCAAATTCTTTTACCAAGTTCTTTATATACAAATTACCATTTGTCCTATGTCAAATATATTTAAAAAGTTAAAAACCACAGAAATGTTATTAGAAATAATGCATTTCAATATGTAACTGCTTTCCATCAATGAGGAATATTTTAAAATAATTTAACTGAAAAAGTATTGAACTCCCCACCAATTTCAGCTGCAACAGTATTCCTTCTGAATGTTTTCTGTGATGTAAGGAAAAAAAAAAACTGCGTAAAGCTTGATTGCAAGGAATGATAAAAATCTGATGAGTGTTTACTAATCGTCAAGAAATTTACAGACTAATTAGGTTCACATTAAAAAAAACAGCAATGATTTAAAAAATGTGAACAGTTCAAGATAACTGAAGAAACAAAAGTCTTAACTGGCAAATTCACTGTATGAAATCTTTTCATATAAATTTAAATCATAAAACAGTATTCCAAAACCAATTGAACTGAATACAGGCATGGGTTTTTGACATTTTCAAAAAGGACCAACATTTAAAAAAACTTAAGCTACCTATCAAACTGGAAATAATTTAGATTTCAGATCTATCACAACAGATAAATTTCTAAACACTTAAGATACAAGGAAAAGTTCACAAAGGGATATTATTAATATCACTAGAAGTTAAAAGTCACTTTAATTGTTTTAGACTCATGATCACATAGGAAGGAAATGAAAAGGATGGCTTTTTCTGAGGAGAAATCTGAGCAGAACACCATAAGCTTTTCAGATTTGAAGATCATCAGTTCAGAGGACGTAAAACTGAGTATAGCACTGTGCCCAGTACAGGTGCATTTCTCTTGTCCCAGAGTTGATTTTGTAACAATCACTGAAAAATTTATGCCTGGGACTTCCCTTGTGGTCCAGCGGTTAAGACTCCGTGCTCCCAATGCAGGAAGCCCAGGTTTGATCCTTGGCCAGGGATCTAAAGCCCACAGCCACAGCTAAGAGTTAGCATGCCACAACTCAAGATCCTGCATGCTGCAACTAAGACCCAGAGCAGTCAAATAAATAAATATTTTTAAAAAATTTATGCCCCAGATTCTCTGGTTTGAAAATAGAGATAAGCTCCATTTCAGAAATTATCTTAATTTATGTTAATTACATACTCTGGCTTAAGCAAGAAATAAAACTCTAAAATATTTACCTAATTAGTACTTTGTCGCTGGACTTTAGGACCAACACTCTGCGTGTCCTCTTCCTGACTAGGACGTTTCCCACTGCCAAGACCAGAGGCTGTGGAGCTTCTTCCTACACGTTAGAAAAAAAAAAGTACGTTTAAGATAGGAAAGGTGAAAAGAACAATATGCTTGAATGCTTCATTCTTACCTTGCTTTAATAGATGAGTTTGCTGACTGTCTCCATGAGCATAATGTAAAATACCACTCCCTTGAGTACAACCTGTTAGTATTTAAAAGACAGTTTTAAAAGACAGTAAAATCACTTAAGTAAATTCCAAGTTGTATGTATTAAGATTACAAATTTAATTTTTAGTATTTGAATTATGTTTTTTAGAACTAATCCACAATGCTTCATAAGAACCAAAAATCATATGCCCAAATCAGGAAAACAACTTGTCCTTAAATTTAGGGACACAGAAATGTTGCCTATTCAATGGAAAAATCACTGATAATCATTTTGTAAAAAACATTTCTTTACTGGATGACAATGATTAGACACTTGATCATGAAGGCAAAACATAGGGCATCAGTAAGATATACATGCTTTCTTCACCTCCTCCTTTCTCAGCACATATCTAAAACATACATTCTTGGAGATGAGAGAATTAAGCGTCTGTCAGATGACAGCTAGACAGTTCACACAAGGAGGAGACACAGACGAAGGTGCTACCCACCCACCATCTTCCAAGTAAAGTTTCCTAGTTTCTTTAGCTCTCAGTGTTCTTCTCCTTTTTTTCCTATTGCATGGGGAGGCAAGATCTTAACAATTTATCACTTACTTCATTTATTTTTTTCTCTTTCCACACCTCCATTTAGACTCCAAGCTCAATGTGGCTTTTCTGTCTTCTGTTTTTTTAAAGCCTCACAGTATCTAGCTACAAAGTGTGTTATAGGCAAATATTTACATAATTAGACTACTTTCAGATTTATTAATCCTACCATAAAACATCATGTGTATAAATTTGTGAAGCTAAATCATTCCAATTTAACTTGCTAACATGATTAGCTTTGCAGATAACTTCATATAATGAATACAGATTTGAACTAAGAAAGAGTATGTACCATCATCCCTCATTAGCTAGGTAACTGGAGTGTGTTGCTTTCTACCCCTCTGCTGCCTCCCTGTTATCTCAGTGTTTCACAGAACTTCTGTTCCTAAAACTCAAGTGTAGAGAAAAAAGGCAGTCTGTGAACTGTGTAAGAAATGTGACAGAACTTTTGAAATGATTCCTTGTTAAAGTTTATTTTAAATTGTAGGAGACTTTGAGAAAGAACATTTCTGAAGTACACTACCATCAACAGCAATAATTTGAATGTAGGCCAAACACATAATAAAATCTTCTGTTTTATAAACACTACACATGGCCTTACATTTACAGGGGAGGCCCAGTGATACAGGAAAGAGTATGAACTATAGGACAAGTTAGACTTGGATCTGAGTCTTAGCTCAGTTACTTACTAACTGTGGGATCTCAGTTAAGTTGTCTAACTCTTCGAGGCTTATTTCTCAAATCACAGAATGAGAATCCTACCACCACTGCTCCAGGATATTGTGAGTATGTGGCAAAAATGTCCTCATACACAAAAGTAGGCAAGTAAGATATGAGTGCTTTCATTCCTTTTACCCTAAGCTAACTGTTGATGCTCTCAAAAGTATGCAAAATATTTCTGAATTCAGAAGAGGGTTCAATTTGTTAAAAGATTTTATTCTTAATATCAAATTTTGAGTATCTGACATTAAAAAAAAAAGACCGGGAGCTGACTGTGACTCAGATCATCAACTCCTATTGCTAAATTCAGACTGAAATTGAAGAAAGTAGGTAAAACCACTAGACCATTCAGGTATGACCTAAATCAAATCCCTTATGGTTAAACAGTGGAAGTGACAAAGAGATTCAAGGGATTAGATCAGATAGAGTGCCTGAAGAACTGTGGACGGAGGTTCATGACATTGTACAGGAGGCAGGGATCGAAACCATCCCCAAGAAAAAGATACAAAAAAGGCAAAATGGTTGTCTGAGGAGGCCTTACAAATAGCTGGGGAAAGAAGAGAAGCAAAAGGCAAAGGAGAAAAGGAAAGATATATTCATCTGACTGCAGAGTTCCAAAGAACAGCAAGGAGAGATAAGAAAGCCTTCCTCAGCGATCAATGCAAAGAAATACAAGAAAAAAAATAGACTGGGAAAGACTAGAGATCTTTTCAAGAAAATTAGAGATACCAAGGGAATATTTCATGCAAAGATGGACACAATAAAGGACAGAAATGGTATGGACCTAACAGAAGCAGAAGATAATAGGAAGAGGTGGCAAGAATACACAGAAGAATTATACAAAAAAGATCTTCATGACCCAGATAACGACAATGATGTGCTCACTCACTTAGAGTCAGACATCCTGGAATGTGAAGTCAAGTGGGCCTTAGCAAGCAATACTACGAACAAAGCTGGTGGAGGTGATGGAATTCCAGTTAAGCTATTTCAAATCCTAAAAGATGAGGCTGTTAAAATGTGCTGCACTCAATATGCCAGCAAATTTGGAAAACTCAGCAGTGGCCACAGGACTGGAAAAGGTCAGTTTTCATTCCAATCCCAAAGAAAGGCAATGCCAAAGAATGCTCAAACTACCACACAATTGTACTCATCTCCCATACTAGCAAAGTAATGCTCAAAATTCTCCAAGCCAGGCTTGAACAGTATGTGAACCATGAACTTCCAGATGTTTAAGCTGGTTTTAGAAAAGGCAGAGGAACCAGAGATCAAATTGCCAACATCCGTTGGATCACAGAAAAAGCAAGAGAATTCCAGACAAACATCTACTTCTGCTTTACTGACTATGCCAAAGCCTTTGACTGTGTGGATCACAATCAACTGTGGAAAATTCTGAAAGAGATGGGAATACCAGATCTGACCTGCCTCCTGAGAAATCTGTATGCAGGTTAAAACTGGACATGGAACATCAGACTGGTTCCAAATCAGGGAAGGAGTATGTCAAGGCTGTATATTGTCACCTGCTTATTTAACTTATGTACTCTGCATATCATGAGAAATGCTAGACTGAATGAAGCACAAGCTAGTATCAAGTTGCTGGGAGAAATATCAATAACCTCAGATATGCAGTGATACCACCCTTTATGGCAGAAAGAGAAGAAAAAATAAAGAGCCTCTTGATTAAAGTGAAAGGGGAGAGTGAAAAAGCTGGCTTAAAACTCAACATTCAGAAAACTAAGATCATGGCATCTGGTCCTATCACTTCATGGCAAATAGATGGGGAAACAATGGAAACAGTGGGAGACTTTGTTTTGGGGGGGCTCCAAAATCACTGCAGATGGTGACTGCAGCCATGAAATTAAAAGACGCTTGCTCCTTGGAAGAAAAGCTATGATGAACCTAGATAGCATATTAAAAAGCAGAGACATTACTTGCAACAAAGATCCATCTGGTCAAAGCTACGGTTTTTCCAGTAGTCATGGATGGATGTGAGAGCTGGACTATAAAGAAAGCTGAGTGCTGAAGAATTGATGCTTTCAAACTGTGATGTTGTAGAAGATTCTTTAGGGTCCCTTGGACTGCAAGGAGACCAACCAGTCCATCTTACAGGAAATCAGTCCTGAATATTCACTGGAAGGACTGATGCTAAAGCTGAAACTCCAATGCTTTGGCCATCTGATGCAAAGAATGGACTCATTTGAAGAGACCCTGATGCTGGGAATGATTGAAGGCAGGAGGAGAAGGGGACAACAAAGGATGAGATGGTTGGATGGCATCACTGACTCAATGGACATGAGTTTGAGTAAGCTCCGGGAGTTGGTGATAGACAGGGAAGCCTGGTGGAGAAGGAAATGGCAACCCACTCCAGTGTTCTTGCCTGGAGGATCCCAGGGACGAGGGAGCCTGATGGGCTGCCGTCTATGGGGTCGCACGGAGTCAGACACGACTGAAGCGACTTAGCAGCAGCAGCAGGGAAGCCTGGCATGCTGCAGTCCATGGGGTTGCAAAGAGTCGGACATGACTGAGCGACTGAACTGATTTTTGGTTAGAACATTTGAAAATTGAGATGATTCAAATGTCCAATACATTCTGACTTCTTCACATGTACTAAGAATATATGTGTGGCAAATAACTATATATATCACAAGAACACCATTACAGACCAGGCTTTGTAAAGAAAAACTTATGTGCAAAAAGACTAGCATCGCTATGCATGTTTATGATAAATCTTTGGCCACATTCACAGGGCCTCTGACCCTCTTAATTATCTTATAGTTAATATACACTTAAAGAGAATAAAAAATAATGGGCATTCTGAAAATACAACATCTGAGTTTCATTTTCCTTGATATTGCTATCCTCATTCAGTTTGCAAGATCTTTGACCCAAATTCCACTGTATGTAACGATATTTTCCATCTCCATTGTTGTTTTTCAGTCACTAAGTCATGTCTGACCCTTTTGCAACCCCATGGACTGTAGACCCCTAGGCTCCTCTGTCCATGCGATCTCAAGGCAAGAACACTGGAGTGAGTTGCCATTTCCAGCTCTAAAATGTCACTAATGGAATAAGGGGGTGTGTACATATGTACATGTATGCATATATACAAGGAACCTATTACACAAATTTTAGATAGAATTTTAAAAACATATTATAGTGAGGTACAAGAAACAATATATTTTGTTATTCATCTCTTTATGTTACTAAGTACAGAAATTTTCTTTTTACTTACTTGCACTGCTGCTACAACCTGGGATATTTTCTCCTGGAGAATACCCCATGAGGCCTCCATTCCCATTAGGATTAGATGGCACTGAAGCAAGAAGACCTAAAGGGAAAAAATTTCCTATTAAATTATGATCAAGATGAAATTCAAGGATGGGGACATAAACAGCTGCCAAAGAAACAAATCAAAGGCATTTACTGACATACCGAGTCCTCTGTATCGTGAAAGCTGCTGATAGATCTGTTTCATCCTCTCAATATTCAAACGGCTTGCCTCAGCATGGTTCACCATTGGTTTAGGATAATTAACTCCTATCAAACATTTGGCTACCTTTTGAATACCTTCTGGTGCATTCCAGGGATCATAGATATATTTTGCAGGGAAGCCTCTTAGGACAGGCAAATAGCGCCTTTTAAGAAAAGGAAGAAAAATTATTAGAAAAATGAACTGTAAGCAAATTATAACATACTATTTATTAGCTATAAATGACCCAAATCAAATAAATATCATTTAAATGACTTATTACCCTTTTCCTCATCTCTGCTGCCCATCAGGAGTGGGGAATACCTTAAGCGTTGTTTAAGCATGACAAGCTCTCCCTGGATTAACTATTCCAAACTGAATAATAATCATCCTTGATTTACCTGATATAGTCTCCATTCGGATCTGTTCTCCTACCAAAACCAACAGGGCAATAGCAGTGAAAAAACTGTTGGAAAAAGGAACTACAAGACAGCCACATCCAACTTCCAGCATTTATGCTCCAATCTGCATCAAGCAGTAATTCTTCAAATACCTTCAGAAGTAACGGTAATCAATTAGTTTGCACACAGATATTTCTCAAAGCAAGCATTTTCCAGGTCTCTGTAGATCAAAAGTCAAGGTAAAGAAAATCTAGCACTGAACTATAAAATTAAACATTCCAAAGTTAGTTTCCTTATCTATGTTCTATCCTATAATGAGTTATTCCAGGGAAAAAAACATATTAGTACTATACAGATTTCTGAATAGAATTTACCATTGTAAGCTTGGCAGTGTTATTGGAAAGGGGAGGGTAAAAGTTATTCAACTCATTGATTTAAAAGGATAAGTTAGGATATGGGAAGATTTTTTTTTTAACAGGAAAAAAAAGTAGTAAACACTTTCAAGAAAGCAAAAATACTACCAAAAAAACCACCAAAAAAAAACTTGGAAGTTTGGTACATTGGTCTACATAATGGGAACAATCAAATACAAATGACCTTCAAAATTTAATTAGAATTATGGAATTTAAATTTGGGATTCCTTGATCCAAAAGGGAAACAGAATTAAATTATTTTAATAAATTCATTAAGTGTGTGCTATGTATCTACCTCATGTATGACTTGGTGCTAGGAAATAGAGATGTAAAAAAACATAGGATCAGAAATGGTCTTTGGAAAGGGGAAATTTATGATATAGATAGGAAGGTAAAACATATTTAAGTCCTCTTATATATACCCATAAGACGATGTCACAAAATGTAGTATGCATCACATTACATAAAAAGCTAAGGTGTTGAAGTGAGGCAAAATGATTTATATTTTATAATTTATAATATAAAGATGGCTATTTCTAAGACTCTTTGATGAATCCTTTATGTGGCAGAAATGATCACCTATAAATATACATCAATCTGCTAAGTCCAGAGTATTAAATTTTAGAGTTCCCTTGATGGGTAAGCTGATTTAGCCACTGAAATGACTTCAGGTTAACTGACTTCAGGTTAATGCACTCTGATTATGCCCAAAAGTTGCCTCTATAGTTAAGAAATAAATGCTTTTCTATTGAAAAAAAGAAACAAGACTATAAACGAATCTATATAATAGACAACTTTTAGGAACTGTTTTATATATATACGTGTGTGTGTGTATATATATAAAAGGTATAGAGTTCTTCAAAATAAAGCCATACTACATTAGTTGGAAGAACATTTACCTTCATTCCTTCTTCCCAACTAATCCACAGGTCACCTCGTGTCAGGAAACAAGCAACTGCATGTCTGGCTAAATGATGAATCCAACCCTCCTGACGAAGCTGTGTCATGATGGCATCAATCCATGGAAAGCCTGTGCGTCCTTCTGCCCATTTTGCTAAAGCCTCAGGATTCTTATCCCATGGAATCTGAACACAAATGGGGTTTCCTTCCATTTTGTCAAAGCGTGGATTATTTGTTGCTGCTGTATAGAAAAATTCACGCCATAATAGTTGCCCATAAAGGGAAAGGGGAGGGGAACTGTTCTTCTTCACCTAAGATTAAAAAGCAAAGAAGTATAATCAGTGATTTTTTTTTGATAAAAAGTATTTTTTAAAAATAAGCTCCAGTTCTAGATAATACCTTTTTGTAGAGATCTGTCAGTTTGAAATAAAAGAGTCGACATGACAAACAACCAAATCGGAGATAAGGACTGAGTCCAGTAGGGCTAGCGAGCAGGGAATTTGCATTCATTCGAGGTCTTTCAAAGTTTGCCACCCAAGCCTGAACAGAACACAAAGAAAATTATGCTAACTGCCTTTCCAATTTTAAAAGACTGTTTGAAATTGAGCTTTTCAAGAACGTTACATAGTCCTTGGGGAATAAAATCTCATTTTTTCAGCCACAAATGACAGATTTTAATAAAAAACAAGATAAAAGTGAGCATTCTTTTGTTTTAGTCATCCTCATGCGGCAAATTCCTAACACAAGGTTGAGAGCACCTTCAACCTGTCTTTCTGACACTGAGATAATGTGAAACAGAAGAACTCTATCCTAGCTTTAAAGTCATCAGATACCAGCTTACACAGAAACCATAGAGGGGTGGTACTGATAGTAGCTAAAGAGGAAATAATCAGAGAGGAGGAAGATGGGTATTTAAATGAAAACAGTTGTTAATCTTCAATTACATTTGTGCTATTTTAATTATTTCTCTTAATCCTCCTTTTTCAACAGCCTATTTTTTGTTTTTAAAAAAGAGTGAATATTTTTAAAATGACGATTTGACAATATAAACATCATCTGTATTATCATACTTTTCTTTCCAAATGCCTTTCCAAACGTGTAAGTGCTTCAGTTTCTCCACCTGGCCACACTGCAGAGGGTAAGCCATCTGTATCAAAACCTAAAAAAAAAAAAGGAAATGGAAAAAAAATCTGACAGCATAAAAATGAAATGACTCCCTGGATAGGTCCTCACAGATAGATGATAAATAACATGGTCTCTGTCCTTTGAGACATTTATCTTAAGGTGATAACAGATAGACCATGAATTAATAGCATATGTAAATAATACACAGATTAATCACTTCTTAGTTTAAGACTTTCTTTTCTCTCCTTTCTTTTCCTTTTAGTGCAAAATACATGTCAAATTAGAAGTGGAATTTTTCTGAATGGTTTATTAACTCTTAAGCTCCACATGCATTATTGCTTATACCTACCTAGTTCTTCCAGTGATGGGACTCCATATTTCTCATCATGGTCATCAGATAGAGGAGTTGTGCACTTTTCTATCACTTCTGAAGTAATTGTCTCTACTGGTATTTCTAGTGGTTCCATTTTACTGATGAGAGTCTGGAATCTTTTATAGGTAAGAGGTGGCTGACCACCGTTCAGTTCTATGATCCTATTACAAAAATTAGTAAAATGCTATTAGTATTTTTAAAAGGACAATATAATTTGATAAACATTTAAAAGTCTAAAATAAGAAAATTAAATGAAGATAGTAAAAATGAAAATAAAAATGAAAAATCACTATTTTCTATTGTACGTTTTTGTTAAATGTCAATATATGTATCTTACGTATATCTTTTATATTTAATTCTGATCACTAATTTCTCAATTAAGTAATACTATAAGGAAAGAGCCTTGTCAATGGTAATCTGAATTAGATACAATTTTGGAATAACCCATTATTCTTTTTCACCATAGCCATTTGCACTTAAGACTTCAAGAATATTAGCTTCTTATAGGACCAAGAAACTTGTTAAAACAACAAATCTAAAAATCAGTTTACAAACATCTGCTAGATATCAAAAATATACAGCCTGCAAATATCAAAACTTTTATGACAAAGAAAATTAAGCATCTATAAGTGGAAAAAACAAGCGGCTAATAAGCCTAAAGGCAAAAATAAAAAATAATACATATGGAAATGTAAAACTATTTTGCAGCATAGCTCAGAGAACCTTCTAATCATCAATAAAAGCTAAACCAGGCCAATATTGTATCAAGGAGTAATTAGCAAGTTTTATTAATTAGGATTCTATGTTACTATGGTGATAATTACTTGGTATTTTCTATTGTGCATGTTTTTGTTAAATGTTAACATATGTATCTTACGTATATATTTTATATTTAATTCTGATCACTAATTTCTCAAGTAATACTAAAAACAAAGAGCTTGCCAATGGTATTTATAACCAAATTAAATACAATTTGGGAATAACCAATTATTCTTTTTCACTATAGCCATTTGCATACTAGCATTTAGGCTTCATAAAAAATTATTGGTAAAATTATACTCTATCACTTTATGGATCGGAAACTGAAGCCTCAAGAGAATTTAATAAACTAGTCAAGGTCACATAACTAATAAATAGCAAATCGAGATTTTCTTAATCCAAATAGAATAAAGTTTTCTCTATACCACATATAATGGTGAATCAATTATATGTATGGAAAGTAACCACCATAAAAACTATGCTTTGCTTTTAGAAATATTGCTTTGATGTAATTCTTTGAGTTTATACCTAGGATCATAATGAAATCTGTCCACTATAATGATCTACAATGATACTACTGAGGACACTGCTAATTATATAACAGAAGCAAAATAAAAATCTTAGAAAAGATATTTTCTATATGCTACATTTTTATATGATGGATTTATATAGTAAATATTCACATTCAGTCTAACAAACAATCTACTTTTATACATAACATAATTATATACTGAGCTTCCCACTTTAAGCAACTGCCCTTATCTTGTTTTGCCTCCTTCCTATCAGCTCTCTAAGGTTAAGAAATATGGTAAATGAGCAGGTAAGGTTTTTATCAAAGGATATATGACTTCTGGCTTAATAGGAAGTTAAGACTGTTGCCTGAATCAAACCACAATTTTCTGTACAACTGGAAAAGTGGAATAAAATAGTTGGTCATGTTACAGAATCAGCTTCATTATTTTGATAAAATGTGAACACAACTAAAAAAAGTAAAATAAAAGGTACATAAATTATGAGATTTCAGCACTTGTAAGGATGACAGTATGCCAAAGGTTAATGTTAAAAAATCTTATGAATCCTCAAATCTTACAGCACATATTAATAAAACTCCCGAAATTTAACCTTGACCACAGAATCCCTGTTGGACAAAGCATGACAAAAGACTGATATTTCATGAAATATACTTTGAGAAATAAGATATCATACCATTGTTCAGAGGACTACATAATATTAATACAATTTGCATATGAACTAAAAATTCAGACAGACTATAGACACATAAAATAATTTATGACAAACATGTAAAATATACCAAGGCACTTGATGGCTATGTATCATATAAACTATAAAATTAATGTTGCTGAGAGCCCAGAATGGCAAGTTACTAGGCTGAGCTAGAATAGTCAAAGATAATTTTGTGATTCTTTTAATAGTTTTGGAACTGAAATTCTGAGTATTTTTATCTTATGCACTTAGGTCTGTAATTTTGGCGTCTGTCTTTGGGTAAACAAAAATTACAGAAGTTAAATAAAATGCTACAAGTTTGAGTTAATTTAATTCTCCACAATTCTATTATGCGTGTCTTTATTTTCACTTTTGAACTTAAGTCCCACAGTACATTGTCTTTCTACTTAATACCACTTAAATGTATACTTCAAAATGGTTAAAATGACAAATTTAATGTTATATGTATTAAAAAATCTTACTTGTCTAGATCATATAATGTGTGTGAAATTCGTACAATTACTTCTACTCCAGCTTCAGTTGCCAGTTTCTTAATAGCTGCATCTCGTTCCTTTCCAAAGGGCTCAGAATCATATTCAATTGAAAGTTTAGTAATGTTCCATTCCTAAAGAGAAAGGAGCAAAAACATACATAAAATTTAATGATTATTTTTTCTACCGTAACAACACAGGCTGGAAAAACATGAAAAGCTCCAACTCTACATATCAAATGATTATACTACTTTGAATATACAGAAAGAAAATGCACAATTTATAAATTCAAAATTATGTAAATCAGAAATGTGTACTCACTAGATTTATGCTAGGCATTATACAATCTAGCAATATGCTTAACCTAAGCTTCCTACATTAAATGTGTTTGTATAGCACTTTACTTGTTCAAATAATTTACACTTACATTATCTCATTTGTTACTCAAAATAATCCTCAGAGTTTGGCATTTTGGTTGTTAACTCCATTTTGCAGATAAGATTATTTTGAAAATTCAAGAATTTGTCCAAGTTCAGAGAGAGCCATAATACCTGATTTTATGTCTGTTGATTCTAAGACTAGGTTCTTTTTTTTAAAAATTGGAGTATAATTGCTTTACAGTGTTGTGTTATTTTCTGTGGAACAACCACATGAATCAGCTATACTCCCTCCTTCTTATATCTCCGTTCTACCCACTCCCTTATCCTACCAGTCTAGGTCATCACAGAGTACTGAGCTGAGCTCCCTGTATACAGCAGCTTCCCATTAGCTACTTGTTTTACACATGGTAGTGTATACATGTCAATGCTACTCTCTCAATTCATTCCACTCCCTCCTTCCCACCTTGTGTCCATAAGTCCATTCTCCATGTCTGTGTCTCTATTCCTGCCCTGCAAAAAGGTTTATCAGTAACATTTTTCTAGATTAATGCATATATGCATTAATATACGATATTTGGTTTACCCTTTCTGACTTAACTTCACTCCATGACATTCTAGGTTCATCCCCATCACCACATATGACCCAATTTTGTTCCTTTTTATGGCTGAGCAATATTCCATTGTATATATGTTCCACATTTTCTTTATTCATTTATCTGTTGATGGACATTTAGGTTGCTTCCATGTCCTAACTACTATTAATATAAACCTTTGACAGTTAATGTGGTACAAGCTGCTCTGGTGAGGTATTGTTTTACAATGTTTTACTCTTGATTATCAAAAAATATTAACTGTGGAAAATATAAACACACTTATAATAAGAGCAGATATTGAGTGCCAGGTGCTGTATTAATAAGTCCTGTAAACCTTCTTATAATCACTTTCAGTGAAGAGACTGTGACTTAGGGGAATTAAGTGATTTCCCAGGGTGGGGTAGTAAAGTTTCATTGTTTTTTTAATTCTAAAACCTATTCCGATATACCTTACAAATAAAAAAAAATTCACCTGTCACTCTACCATTATTTAACTGATTATAAATTACAAGTTGTACTTCTCCAAACCTGTATAGATTCAGTTCAGTTCAGTTCAGTTGCTCAGTGGTGTCCGACTCTTTGCGACCCCATGAATCGCACGCAGCACACCAGGCCTCCCTGTCTGTCCATCACCATCTCCCGGAGTTTACCCAAACTCATGCCCATCGAGTCGGTGATGCCATCCAGCCATCTCATACTCTGTCGTCCCCTTCTCCTCCTGCCTCCAATCCTTCCCAGCATCAGGGTCTTTTCCAATGAGTCAACTCTTTGCATGAGGTGGCCAAAGTACTGGAGTTTCAGCTTTAGCCTCAGTCCTTCCAATCAACACCCAGGACTGATCGCCTTTAGGATGGACTGGTTGGATCTCCTTGCAGTCCAAGGGACTCTCAAGAGTCTTCTCCAACACCACAGCTCTAAAGCATCAATTCTTCGGTGCTCAGCTTTCTTCACAGTCCAACTCTCACGTCCATACATGACCACTGGAAAAACCATAGCCTTGACTAGACAGACCTTTGTTGGCCAAGTAATATCTCTGCTTTTGAATATACTATCTAGGTTGCTCATAACTTTTCTTCCAACGAGTAAGTGTCTTTTAATTTCATGGCTGCAATCACCATTTACAGTGATTTTGGAGCCCCCCAAAATAAAGTCTGACACTGTTTCCACTGTTTCCCCATCTATTTGCCATGAAGTGATGGGACCAGATGCCATGATCTTTGTTTTCTGAATGTTGAGCTTTAAGCCAACTTTTTCACTCTCCTCTTTCACTTTCATGAAGAGGCTCTTTAGTTCTTTTGTTTATATTGATGTTATGTTCTCTAGTTTATATTGACATTATGCCATTTATAATATCTTTTATGTTTTCAAAGTTTAGAGACAATTTAGTGATGTCCCCTTTTTTATTCTTGATAAAGGTAATTTGTGTTTTCTCTCTTTTGGGCCCTGATCAGTACTGATAAGAGTTTATCAGTTTTATTAATCTTTTCAAAAGAAAACTGAACTCTGACTCAGAGTTTAATCAGGTGACAGAAACCACATTAGTAATTTGAACAGGGAAAATTTAATCTGAACAACTGTCAGCAAGTAAAAGGTGGTCAACAATGGTAAGAAGCAGAAGAAGAGTTAAGGCTATACTGTCCAATACAGTAGATAACCACTAGCCACAGAAGCAGCTTCTGAGCACTTGAAATGTGGCTAGTTGGAATAGAGACATCCTATAAGCATAAAATATACTCTGGATTTAAAAGACTTCATATTAATATAAAAAAGGTTAAAATAGTATAGTGGTTTTATAATGATTTTATATTGAAAAGATAGTATTTTAGCTATACTATGTTAAAATATATCTTAAAAATTAACTTCACATTTTTCTTACTTTTTAAAATATACATGTTAGAAATTTTAAATTACACATGTCTGTTGGATAGCACTGTTCTAAGCAGCTACCACATCTAAATGAAGGGAAAATAATTAAGCAATGAATTAAGAAAGTTTTCCTTCTTCCCCTGCAGATCTTCACACCTCATTGTGAATGAGGTGTGCTGCCTCAGGAATAACCATCCCTATAGGGAAGAAGCCTGCCAAGGGGCTAAGACCACCAGGAAAGTCTCTGATTAACTGTCTTTAAATGAAGAGTTTAATATAGACTATTTACATTTAATACAATTATTGATATAGCTGTGCTTAATTTTACCATGTTGGTAAGCTTTCCTTTTATCCATGTTTTCATTTACTCCTCTGTGCTCCCTTGTGCTCAGTTGCCCAGTCATGTCAGATTCTGTAGCCCCATGGATTGTAGTCCTCCAGGTTCCTCGGTCCATGGGGTTTTCCAGCAAGAATACTGGATTGGGGTACCATTTCCTACTCACACCGATTTTCCAAACCCAGGGACTGAACCCATGTCTCCTGAGTCTCCTGCATTGGCAGGTGGATTCTTTACCACTAGCACTACCTGGAAAGCCCTCTGTGCCCCCATCTGCCTTTATTTGAATGAGAGATATTTTTAGAATTCCATTTAAAATTCCTCTATTAACTTTTTAGAAATAGCTTTTTGTGCTACTTAGATCACAGTATACTGTTATTATAGTCTACCTTCAAATAATATATTACAATTGAATGCTGTTAAAAATTTACATATACTTTCATTTACCTTTTTCCTGCCTTATGTGATCCTGCAATAGATTTTATTTCACATATGTGTCAAGTCCCAAGATACTGGTATTATTCCCTACAATTTATCAATATTAGTTGGTTTTAATCTGTCAATGGTCTTCCAAAAATAGGACATATGAATGTACATAACTAAAAATAATGAAAAAAGAGGTCTTTTATATTTACCCATGTATTTAGTGCTCTTTTTCTTTCCTGAAGATCCTGTCTTTAGCCTATTTTCTTTCACCTAGCAGAATTTCCTTTAATATTAGTATTTTTTATAGTATAGATATGATGGAAAAATTATTTCTGCTTTTTTGTGCCTAAAAATGCCTCCATTGTGCCTTTTCTTTTTTAAAAAAATGAATGTTTTTGCTAAGTAAACAGGGCTATTTCTAGTTTTTAAAGCTGCCATTCCATTCTGTAAGAAAATATTGAATGCTATTATCATGGTTCCCTGAATATATCTTTTATCCTCTGGCGGCTTATAAAATTTTCCATCTTTGGTTTTCAGTTAATCGAGTATATGACATGACAAGATGTGATTTCCTTTATATTTATGTTGTTTGGGGTCTGTTGAGCTTCTTGGCACTGCAGATTGATACCTTCCATCAATTTTGGAAATTCAATTATCTCTTCAAATTTTTTTCCTGTCCCAATCTCTCTTTCCCTCTTTTCTCTAGGTCTGTAAGTACAGATATGTTAGGCCATTTACTACTGTTCCAGAGATCTCAAACATCCTATTCCCCTTTTAAAAAAACCTTCCTTCTCTTTATGCTTCAGTTGGGATACTGACTGTCTTCAACTTTACTGATCTTTTTGTCTGCTCTGTTCAATCCAGATATCCAATTAATCAATCCAATTAATGAATTCTTCATTTTGATAGTATGTTTCAGTTCTAAGATTTTATTTGGTCCTTTTTAATATTTTCCATTTCTGTATTAAATTACCACCTCGTCACATCATTTTTCACCTCTTGACTAGATTCTCTACTACTATCCTTGCTGTTGTTTAGTAGTTCAGACATGTCTAATTCTTTGCGACCCATGAACTGCAACACACCACTTCTCCATCCTTCACCATGTCTCAGAGTTTGCTCAAACTCATGTCCATTGAGTCAGTGATGCCATCCACGCAGCTCATCCTCTATCATCCCCTTCTCCTCCTGCCTTCAATCTTTTCTAGCACTAGTGTCTTTTCTAATGAGTCAGTTCTTCATATCAGGTGGCCAAAGTATTGGAACTTCAGCATCAGTCCTTCTAATGAATATTTAGAGTTGATTTTCTTTAGGATTGACTGGTTTGATCTCCTTGCAGTCCAAGGAATTCTCAAAAATCTCCTCCAACACCACAGTTCAATAGCATCAATTCTTCAGCGCTCAGCCTTCTTTATGGTTCAACTCTCACACCTGTACATGACTACTGGAAAACCCATGGTGACTGCAGCCATGAAATTTAAAGACACTTACTCCTTGGAAGAAAAGTTATGACCAACCTAGATAGTATATTCAAAAGCAGAGACATTACTTTGCTGACTAAGGTCCGTCTAGTCAAGGCTATGGTTTTTCCTGCGGTCATGTATGGATGTGAGAGTTGGACTGTGAAGAAGGCTGAGTGCCGAAGAATTGATGCTTTTGAACTGTGGTGTTAGAGAAGACTCTTGAGAGTCCCTTGGACTGCAAGGAGATCAACCCTGGGATTTCTTTGGAAGGAATGATGCTGAAGCTGAAGCTCTAGTACTCTGGACACCTCACGCGAAGAGTTGACTCATTGGAAAAGACTCTGATGCTGGGAGGGATTGGGGGCAGGAGGAGAAGGGGACAACCAAGGATGAGATGGCTGGATGGCATCACTGACTTGATGGACGTGAGTCTGAGTGAACTCTGGGAGATGGTGATGGACAGGGAGGCCTGGCGTGCTGCGATTCATGGGGTTGCAAAGAGTTGGACACGACTGAGTGACTGAACTTAGCTATATAGACCTTTGTCAGATCTCCATTATCTACAGAATAACAATTGTAAAGTCCTTTTTTATCCTAATCCCAAGATCCTCATCAACTGTGGGGCTGTTTCTGTTTCTCTTTACTTGATTGCAAGTTACATATAATTGCTTCTTCATGCGTCTCATAATTTGTGATCATATAATGGGCAATAGTATAAAGATTAGAGACAGAATAAACAGTATTTATCTCTAGAAAAGTACATAGTCTTTGCTCTGACTGATAGAAGTCGAATTGATGGAGTCTGTAATTGAGCTGGGTCTGGGCTTTGTTGCTGCTTTCCTTAAATTTCATTCACCACTGGCTTCAAATATTTTGAAGGCAGGATTCAGATTTTTCTTCAACAGGGCTTAAGTTCTGAGTAGTAACAAGACTCCAGCTGTCTCTCTCTGCTTTATAGCTTGGGCACTAGCTTTACAAATTATATGACATTTCTCTTTGCTTTGCTGTCTACCCAGCAGCTTTGCTTTCTGAGGACTTCTCTTTGTTTTCCAACCCTGTCCCCTAATATTCTGCACCTTTGGAGGCACCTTTCTACACTGATGTCCTGTTGCCAGCTTCAGGGAACAGCTCCTTTGCACTAAGTGAATTCCTACAGCACTTAAGAGGGATCCCTCTCAACCCTTCTGCTTCACCCCAGCCTTTGGCATGCTGCCACTGGAGCTCCATGAATACACTGAAGAAAAGTACTGGACAGTGGGTACAAACTTGCTATGTGACTAGGGCTTCTTGGAATTCTAATCTGCCATGTCAGCACACATATTACCACAAAGACTTCGGTAAAATTTCAACAAGTTTCTCTTTACTCTTAACTATGGTAAATTCCCTTCTCTTCCTGCTGTGATTCCAGGGGTGTAGCCTTGGGTATCTTCTTTCCCATGAAAGGCTCATCCCCTAATGGAACTTAATTTATTAGGTTTATTTGTGTCATTAACTCTCTAATAGATTAAAAACAAACAAACAAAAAAATCTATGATACTATGGCATATTCACTTTCTTCACATTATTAAGACAGGAGTGAATGGTCTACTGCAACTCTGCACATCTTAACCAGAAGTGGAAGTCTCTATCTACTCTTCAGCACAGGGTTTATTATTCATTTTTTAATATTTATTTATTTATTTGTCTGCACTGTGTCTTAGTTGCAGCAACCAGGATCTTTGGATGCAGCATGTGGGATCTAGTTCCCTTACCAGGTATTGAACCCGGGCCCCCTGCATTGTGAGTGTGGAGTCTTGGCCACTGGACCACCAGGGAAGTCCCAGCATAGTTTTTCTTTCAAGCAACATATGGTTAACCTTTGCATTTCAACAGTAAATATAACAATAAGATTGTTGTAGTATTAACATATTTTCATGTGAAATAAGTAAGTATTCACTTCACAATTTTAAGCACTAAGATTCCTATCTGTTTTTATGTATCACAATTATTTGTTTAACCATTCAGAAGGCATAATATGAACCATTAAATGATGTAAAGTTCTTAAACAGTAACATTGTAAAATATTATTTCACAAGTAATATTGTGAAAATAAGAAACATAAAATTTTATAGCAAAACAAAGTTATAAATCACCAACTTCCTTGGAGAAAGCATTTAAAGTAGTATAATTACATTAAAAAATGTTAACTCACAAAATAACCAAAATATAATGAAGGTAAAGGTCCAAAAATTTCTGCCCATCCATCCATTACCCCTTCTTTTATTAAATAAATCTAGTCTCAGAGTTTTAAACAGAATTTATATTTAAGGTTCCTAAATTTACTGCAGACTTCTCCCCAGAGCTCTGGAGTTGAATGATACTCAACAAACACATTCATATGTCTAAAAGGCATCTCAAACTTAAAATGTTAAAAACAATGAACTCCTCATTTGTTCCCCAAGTTGTTCCTCCTAGAGTCTTCCTCATCTTGCTGAATGACAAACCACTGGTCACTTGCCCAGGCTAAAAACCTAGAAGCTATCCTTGACTCCCTAATACCACATATAAACAAACTCTGTAGCTTCTATTTTAAAAATATATTTAAAATCCTACCATTTCTCAACACTCCTACTGCTATTCTAGTCCTAGTCACCATCATCGTGTTTCTATATAATTGCCTTGGCCTCCTAATTGACCCTTCTGCTTAAGTCTTTACAGCATTTTCATTCAACTTCTATTCTCTACAGCCAGAGTGATTCTTTAAAAATGTAAGTGAAATCATGTCACTCCTCTACTCAGTGATCTCCTGTGGCATTCCATTTCACTGAGTAAAAGCCATAAAACATGGTAAAATCCTATGATCTGGCTCCTGCAATCTCTCTGGCCCTATCTCTTATTTTTGCTCACTGTGCTCTGGCTAGAGCACACTGGCCTCCTTGCTGTTCTAAACGAGTCATGGCCCACATCTACATCAGAGCCTCTGTAACTGCGGCTCCCTCTGTCTGCGACACTCTTTCCCCATGTTGCAGTTACTCAGCAGCTTAAAACAACTGATTAATTCTCCAGGCCCCTCAGTTAACTAGATGGTTCTTCTGTTGGTCTCACCTGGGCTCACTCATGTGCCTGCAACCAGTGGGCAGCTTGGCTGGTACCAGATGATCTAAATGACCTCTCTCATACACTTCAGGCCTCGGTGCTGGCTGCTGGTTGGCCCGTTCTCTTCATATGTGTGCACATGCTCAGTTGCTCAGTCGTGCCTGACTCTTTGCAACCCCATGAACTGTAGCCCATTAGGTTCCTCTCTCCATGGGACTTCCAAGGCAAGAATACTGGAGGAGGTTGTAATTTCCAACTCTAGGATATCTTCCTGACCCACGGACTGAACCTGCATCTCTTGCACCTCCTGCATTGGCAGGCAGATTCTTTACCACTGAGTCACCTGGGAAGCCCCTCTCTACAGGCGGTCTCCCACAATTTGACATTCTAGCCTAGTCCTTACCCAGTACAAGGAGCATTCCAGTGGGGAAAGGTAGAAGCTGCAAGGTCGCTTGAGGCCTAGGATTTGGAACTTGCCATCTCCTTTGGCACTTAGTCAAAACAACATATAAGGCCAACCCAGATTTAAGGGAGTAGGGAAAAAAAAATCTACCCTTTGATGAACAAGTTGCAAAATTTTGTGGATTCAATATATCACACCCCAGATATCTGCATGGCTCAGTCTCTTCATACATTTGCTCACATGTCACCACATCAGTGAGGCCTTCTATGACTCCATATAAATTAACTATCCTTCCCTCACCTTGGGACTTTCTTTCCCACATTTTATTTTAGCATCTACATCACCTGCCATTGCATATTTATTTTATTACTGATCTCTTTCCCAAAAGAGTGTAAGATCTGTGAAGGTAGGAATTTTCTCTTTGGTTCACCATTATGTCCCCAGCACCTTGCACACTGCCGTGTATACACAGCAGGCACTCAAGCAATATCTGACAAATGAATATTCTTATTCAAATGAGCATGTACCATGAAATAACAAAGAATCCAAAGAATCCAAAATGACTCAAAAAGCAAAATATAAATTTAGGCATGTGAAATGTTAGTGGCAGAAGATGAGATGGTTAGATAGCATCACTGACTCAACGGACATGAATCTGAGCAAACTCCAGGAGACAGTGAAGGACAGGAAAGCCTGGTGTGCTACCCTAACCCTAACCCAGTCCACAGGGTTGCAAACAGTCGGACATGACTTAGTGACTGAACAACAACATTAGTGGCTTTATATGTTCTTCTTTTATTTATTCTGTGATTTTGAACAAAATATTTTATTATGCCTCACTGTGTCCATCTATAAAGACTTATAGACACATGTCTCTTGTTTCTTGGATATAATGAGAATTTTTTATAACAATACTTTAAACTGTTCATAAAAAGCTTCTACAGGCCCTCGAATATGCACTGTCTTAACAGCTTATCAGTCTGGAACCAAATGTAGACAATACAAGATTTAGCTGCATAGTAATAATAATTTATGTAAGACACCTATGATTAATAGTGTCATTCAAGTTTTGCCTAGGCTAGTGTCTGCTAAGTTTATCATTTCCTAAGTAGAACATGAAAAAAATACAAGTTTTTAAAAAAGCCATCTTGTCAGCTTACATTAAGTAGAACTTAAGAGAAAAATTCTAAGTAGAAAACACAGAAGAAAAAACAAGTTTATCAGATACAGGTGTGTGTAAATATATGTTTTAAAAATGCTCTGGCCCCATTCCTAAATCTATTCAGTATAAACAGAATAAAACGAATGAATGCTGTAAAGAGGGTGTACACTAGAGGAGACATCAGTACTAAAATCACTGTCACCATCCCAATAAATTAAAGGCACTGTTATCAGGTCTAAATCAGTTTTCTCTCCAATGTAGGAAGAAGCTGAATTACTTACCCATTAAAAGTTCTCACTATTTGCTGTATTAGAATAATAAAACCAGAGACAATAATGTAAATGAGTCAGCTAGTTGGCATAAGTCACCCTTATGGCAGAAGTGAAGAGCAACTAAAGAGCCTCTTGAGAAAGAGAAGAGTGAAAAAGTTGGCTTTAAGCTCAACATTCAGAAAACGAAGATCATGGCATCTGGTCCCATCACTTCATGGGAAATAGATGGGGAAACAGTGGAGACAGTGGCTGACTTTATTTTGGGCGGCTCCAAAATCAACTGCAGATGGTGACTGCAGCCATGAAATTAAAAGACACTTACTCCTTGGAAGGAAACTTATGACCAACCTAGATAGCATATTTAAAAGCAGAGGTATTACTTTGCCAACAAAGGTCCATCTAGTCAAGGCTATGGTTTTTCCAGTGGTCACGTATGATGTGAGAGTTGGACTGTGAAGAAAGCTGAGTGCTGAAGAATTGATGCTTTTGAACTGTGGTGTTGGAGAAGACTCTTGAGGGTCCCTTGGACTGCAAGGAGATCCAAGCAGTCCATCCTAAAGGCGATCAGTCCTGGGTGTTGACTGGAAGGACTGATGCTAAAGCTGAAACTCCAATACTTTGGCCACTTCATGTGAAGAGTTGACTCACTGGAAAAGACTCTGATGCTGGGAGGGATTGGGGGCAGGAGGAGAAGGGGACAACAGAGGATGAGATGGCTGGATGGCATCACCGACTCGATTGCACATGAGTATGGGTGAACTCCAGGAGTTGGTGATGGACAGGGAGGCCTGTAGTGCTTCAATTCATGGGGTCGCAAAGAGTAGGATACGACTGAGCGACTGAACTGAACTGATTTGCTGCACTAGAATAATAAAACCAGAGACAATAATGTAAATGAGTCAGCTAGTTACTGACAAAAGAATCTTCCTCCTCAGAAAAACTGGGGGTGTAAGGGTCAGAGATGAGGAGACCCCTTTTTATTGTACACACTCTTGGGCTCATTTCTGAAATACATGCATACAGTACCTCTAAACAAAAACAGTAAAAATAAAAACAATACAATAAAAAGAAGAATTAACTCCCTCTATGGTTCTGACATATTAAATAAATCTGAAAGTTTTCATAAAATATATTTTATATGGACTATATCAGAATCAAATAATAAGCACTCTAGGCACAGTAATATATATTCATGTATCTATATTTTATGGCTTTTGTAGAAACCACTGTCTCTCTGTCAAAGTGACAAGACAAGAAGCATAGCATCTAAATTCAGAAGATAGTCTGATCCAATAATATGCTATTTCAGGCAGAAGAAAGCTCAAAATAAAGAACACAAAAGACTTGCTTCAGTTCAGTTCAGTCACTCAGTCGTGTCCGACTCTGCGACCCCATGAATCGCAGCACGCCAGGCCTCCCTGTCCATCACCATCTCCCGGAGTTCACTCAGACTCACATCCATCGAGTCCGTGATGCCATCCAGCCATCTCATCCTTGGTCGTCCCCTTCTCCTCCTGCCCCCAATCCCTCCCAGCATCAGAGTCTTGCTTACTTAAACCATTTTTGTCAAAGGAGGTAAATAAACGTTTTGTTATTTTAAAGGTACTTAAAAATCCTCAAGATTCAATTTACTTATAATACATGGATTTATATAAAGTTGAAGCAGATATTCACATATCCTTTTACATATGAGTTGCTGATCAACTATTACCATTGTTCCTGATATACTTTCTGCTCAGAGCTCTTGCATGTAACTAGGTTAAATTCTGACCCTAAGAAGCTATAGTAGTAAGAAAACTTCAGTAAAATAAATTTTGACTAGCCACAACTGTTGCATTAGTCATATCCTAAACGTTAAAAATTTCTTTCATGCTGATGAAAAAAGGCAAGGTAGTGTTAATTGAATTCCCAGAATTGGGGATATTTTCACTCAGGAAAAGGAACTGTTCTCTTCTGCATTAGAAATAGAAACAATGCTATTATAAAAATCTGATGAATCAAACTGTTGTAAGAAAAAAACAGATATACATTAGGAATTCTAACTGCAGTAAATAGGAAGGGATGAACTAAGCCAAGAAACTCAGCCTGAGCACTTCCACGAGCTACTTTATGACCTTGGTCAGCTCATTTAATCTCTTTAGGACTAAATTTTTCATGTAGACAACAGAGGGGAAAATAAGATTAGGAGATCTTTAAGATTCTACCAAGTTTAAAAAAATTACAGTTTTGTAGCATGTCAATTGATATAGTCCTTTGACTCAGAAAGTCTTACAAGAGTTATCCCACAAATGTACTAGCAAATGTGAGTAAAGACAGGTATATTTGAACAAGGACATTCACTGACAGCATAACTTGAACTAGCAAAAGGCCTGTGGAAAAACAACTAAGTGTTCACTAGAAAGCTAGTGAAAGAAATGATACCCTCAAAAAATAAAAAATAGAACACAGATCATATGGTAATATGATCCAGCAACTCTACTCCCATTATTTATCTGAAGAAAACAAAAACACTAATTTAAAAAGATGTATGTACCTCAATGTTCACGTCAGCATTATTTACAATAGCCAATATATGGAAGCAACCTAAGTGCCTGCCAACAGATGAATAACGATTTACATATACACACACAGAAATATTACTCAGCCATAAAAAGAAAGAATGAAATCTTGTCATTAGCAACAGCATCGCAAATGTAAGACCTTGAGGACATTATGCTAAGTAGTAATAACTTTGCATGGTATGTAATCAATAAAATATTGAACCACTACACTGTATACCTGAAATATAAATTATAAGTCAATAATAATTTTTTAAAAAGGAAACTATAGCATATCTACACAATGGAATACTATGAAGCCATTTAAAAGACTGAGAAAGTAACATGGAACAATATCCAAAATACATGATTATGCAAATAAAGCACAGCATAGAATGGTATAACATGGCATGTTCTTATCTTGGTTTTAAAAACAAGAGGTTTTTAAAAGGTTTTCACAGAGGTTTTAAATACACATAAACCACACAAATATATGTATATAAATACACATACACATATGCATTCTTATTTATGCAAGGACTATTTCTAACGCATATATAAGAAAGCGGTAGTAGCTGTTGCTTCTGAGAGGGGAACTAGCAGTTTAAAATAGAAGAAAGATTTAACTTCAATGTAAATCATTTTTTTCACAGTTTGATTTCACACTGTCTGTGTAACATTTTCATTAACAAAAAAATCCACATATATTTTATTTAAAAATTTTACATTTCCCATACTAAAATTTAAATTATCCCCCCCACAAATGTGTCTTCTCTGACAAGAGATTTTTCTTTTATGCAAAGATTTTTTTCAATTACCTTGAAAAGCCGGGGAAACACATCTGCTGGTTGTCCACGAATCACAAACAGACGAGAGTTTAATTTTCGCAGATTGGCATCAAGGTCTTCAAGACATTGAAGCAAAAATCTAGAGAGAGGAAAATATTATTTAAATTCTTCAAAATATATAAGATTTAAAGTAATAAAAAGCAATAAAAAGTCATGCTATTCTAAAATTTGAAATCTCATCTTTTTTACCTCTTTAAAATCTTCTAATTGCTAGATCATGTATAAATTACTGCTTCCAGAAACCATTCTTATAAGTTTTTAAAAATTATGGCACAAGTTTCTCAGTATTTTTAAATGAACTTCCTAAATTAAATGAATAACTGTCATTAAATAATGGTGACTGTTAGTAAAAATCATATAAAGAAATAAATGAACTGATCTCATTGTTTAAACTTGGTGAAATAAATCCAAGTTAATATAGAAAAGCCACCTTGAAAAACCTAGGACACTAGGTTTTCTTTGGGAAAAAAAGAACACTTTTAACATCCTATTTAATCACTCTGAACAAGTGAATAAGAATTTGAGCCCTTTATTAGGGGATGTTGTAATCATCTAAGAGAGAGAAGGAGTAAAGTCCATTTTCAAGTTTCTAATATAAAGAGTCTGATAATAAATAGATGTTAAATTATGTGCGTTAACTCTGAGTATAGAGAATACCAAATTAATTTTTTCATAAAAGGTTTCTGAGGAAGGTGGGGCTGTATATTTTTTTCAATGAAGTTAGCGTCAATAAGTCCTATGCATAATAGATATCCGGGGAAATTCTGGGGTGGAGGCAGAAGACTGCTTATTTTGCATCTTCCATTGTAAAGAAATGGGGCAGTCCACAAGAGCAAATCCAAAATAGATGTCACCCCTGGAAGGTTCAACCTCACTGTTTGCCTCATGTTAATTTTCTCTAAGGTTTCATGTAGATTCTGTTCCTCTCTCTGTTCTGTTCCTCACTCGACTCTGCTTCTTTTATGTTTTTCATTTTTAATATCTATCCATCTTTTCCACAGGGCTTATGATCTTCCAGAATAATGACTGTGCCTTATGTATGAGGAGGAGTGGTTAAAATGAATACAAAGGCATATTTCAGAACCGCATTGTTCAACATGGTAGCCACTAGGCATGTGTAACCATTTAAATTAGTTAAAATTAAAATTTCAGTTCCTCAGTCACACTTGCCATATAGCAAGGCCTCTCAATAGCCACACGTGTGGCTAGCAGTGACCATATTGGACAGCACAAGCAAAGAATGCTTCCATCATTGCAGAAATTTCTATTTGACAGCACTGTTCTAGAAGATCATTCAGAATAGATCATTTTGTTCTCTTTGCCCATTCCAATCCCCATTCCTCATTGCCCATTCCAATTTCATTTCACCAAGAAAGTCTTGTTAATTTTCTATAGATGTAGTTACTAAGTGACATCAGTCAGTTCAGTCACTCAGTTGTGTCCAACTCTTTGCAACCCCATGAGTCGCAGCACGCCAGGCCTCCCTGTCCATCACCAACTCCTGGAGTTCACTCAAACTCATGTCCATCGAGTTGGTGATGCCATCCAGCCGTCTCATCCTCTGTTGTCCCCTTCTCCTCTTGCCCCCAATCCCTCCCAGCATCAGAATCTTTTCTAATGAGTCAACTCTTCGCATGAGATGGCCAAAGTACTAGAGTTTCAGCTTTAGCATCATTCCTTCCAAAGAACACCCAGGACTGACCTCCTTTGGAATGGACTGGTTGGATCTCCTTGCAGTCCAAGGGACTCTCAAGTGACATCAGTATAACTAGTCAAATCTGATATTCTTTCCCCTTAGGAGTCATTATCTCTATGGGCTTAGGGAGTCAGAGTGCTATATTCACAAGGCTGTTAAAGACATCCCACCATTTCACCTTAGGAAGTCTAACAGTTGTCCTTCAAGAAATAGGAAATAAACCTTTATATACTCACATTTATGTTACACCAAATCTTTTTGTCTTGGTTTACAGTCACCTCCCTAACACACCATCCTTAATGCTCAAACTACTGCACAACTGCTCTCATCTCACATGCTAGCCAAGTAACGCTCAAAATTCTCCAAGACAGGCTTCAACAGAATGTGAACCATGAACTTCCAGATGTTCAAGGTGGATTTAGAAAAGGTAGAGGAACCACAGATCAAATTGCCAACATCTACTGGATCTTCGAAAAAGTGAGACAGTTTGAGACAAACATCTACTTCTGCTTTATTGACTACACCAAAGCCTTTGTGTGGATCACAATCAACTGTGGAAAATTCTGAAAGAGATGGGAATATCAGACCATCCGACCTGCCTCTTGAGAAATCTGTATGCAGGTCAAGAAGCAACAGTTAGAACTGGACATGGAACAAGAGACTGGTTCCAAATCGGGAAAGGAGTACGTCAAGCTGTATATTGTCACCCTGCTTACTTAACTTATATGCAGAGTACATCATGAGAAACACTGGGCTGGATGAAGCACAGGCTGGAATCAAGATTGCCGGGAGAAATATCAATAGCCTCAGATATGCAGATGACACCACCCTTATGGCAGAAAGCGAAGAGAAATAAAGAGCCTCTTGATGAAAGTGAAAGAGGAGAGTGAAAAAGTTGGCTTAAAGCTCAACAGTCAGATAACTAAGATCATGGCATCCAGTCCCATCACTTAGTGGCAAATAGATGGGGAAACAATGGAAACAGTGAGAGACTTTATTCTGGGGGGCTCCAAAATCACCGCAGATGGTGATTGCAGTCATGAAATTAAAAGACACTTACTTCTTGGAAGGAAAGTTATGACCAACCTAGACAGCATATTAAAAAGCAGAGACATTACTTTGCCAACAAAGGTCTGTCTAGTTGAAGCTATGGTTTTTCTAATAGTCATGGATAGATGTGAGAGTTGGACTATAGAGAAAGCTGAGTGCCAAAGAATTGATGCTTTCGAACTGTGGTATTGGAGAAGACTCTTGAGAGTCCCTTGGACAGCAAGGAGATCCAACCAGTCCATCCTGAAGGAAATCAGTCCTGAATATTCACTGGAAGGACTGATGCTGAAACTCCAATACTCTGGCCACCTGATGTGAAGAGCTAACTCACTGGAAAAGACCCTGATACTGGGAAAGATTGAAGGCGGGAGGAGAAGGGGATCAGAGAGGATGAGATGGTTGGATGGCATCACCGACTCAATGAACATGAGTTTTCTAAGCTCCCGGAGTTGGTGATGGACAGGGAGGCCTGGCATACTGCAGTTCATGGGGTCGCAAACAGTCAGACACGACTGAGCAACTGAACTGAACTGAACTGATCCCAACCCACCAGTACCAATGTGTAAATCCTTTGGGGAGAATATTGTTGCTGACTATTGTTGTTAAAGCAATATAAAAGCATCTAAGTTTTATAAAATTATCCATAACTATGAATAACATCATGTTTAGTGATAAATGTTTACTGGGAAGCAGATAGTTTTCTGTATTTGCTTGGCAAAATAATTTTTAGACTCTGAGGTACTCAGATCAAAAATTAACAAGTTGAACTAGCAATTTTAAAGTTTTTTAAATTCAAACAGTACAAAACTAAAATGTCCTGGAAAGATAATCCATGGAAGAAATAATACTCAAATCTCTTTTGTAGTGTGAGTTTCAGTATCTTCTCTACCAGACCACACAGTAAGTAGCAGAGCTCTCCACATTCTACATTTTGGGTAGAAAAGTTTTCATGTAGTACAAGTAGGTCAGTGACAGATAACAAGATGGGAAAAGGAAAAAAAAGGACCTGATTAATTTATAAAATGAAGTAGTAAGCCTCAACTAGTTAATAATTAGCCCCTTATTTTTCCCTTTCTTGTTCACAGTTGAATAAGCATTCTTAATGCTTTTCAATAAACACTCTATGAACCAAACAAACATTGTACATGATGATGTGGACTAAAGCAATGGAAAAAGTTTTGCAACCAAAATTAACTTTGTTTTGGCATTCCATAAAACAAAGGAATAGAAACTGTATTCCAGTATAGTGTTTTCCTCCAACAGATGTTATTGATGACTTTTTTCTTCCATAGTATGTTTTCCTTCCATGGCTATTATTGTTTATATCACTGTAACTTAACATAAAAATGGCAGAGATACAGTAGATTCAAATATGTATTTCAGAAAATAATTGTGAAGGAAAGAAAAAGAGCAGCATGGAGAACGCATGGTGTTGCTTTTCTCTGTTATAAGCCTTTCTATGCTATGACTTTTAAAATGACTGCATATATTATTTTGATAAAATAAAATTTACTTTGCATATATCTACTTGTTACATGTGTATATGAAAATAACTGTAAGCATACTCATCAACCTGTTAATAATAGCTACCCTGAGCACCAAAGAATTCATGTTTTCAAACTGTGGTGTTAAAGAAGACTCTTGAGAGTCCCTTGGACTGCAGGAGATCAAACCAGTCAATCCTAAAGGAAATCAACCCTGAATACTCATTGGAAGGACTTATGCTGAAGCTGAAGCTCCAATATTTTGGCCACCTGATGCCAAGAGCCTACTCATTAGAAAAGACCCTGATGCTAGGAAAGAGTGAAGGCAGGAGAAGGGTATGACAGATGATGAGATGGTTGGATGCATCACTGACTCAATGGACGTGAGTTTGAGCAACCTCTGGGAGATAGTGAAGGACAGGGAAGCCTCAAATGTTGCATCCATGGGGTTGCAAAGAGTCAGACACAACTGAGCAACTGAACAACAACTATTGGGGAGAGGAAGTTTGGGGTGGGGGTAAAGAAGAGAGAAACATACTTTTTTAAACTTCATAAAAGGTATAAAATTGATAATTAGCATAGATTCCTTCCAAGTAGAACAAAATTGAAAAATATTATATCTGATGGAAACCTGGGTTAACACATAATGAACATCTTTCAAAGCAACTGGCATACTTCTATGGCATCAGTTTTCACAGTTTATGGTATCTCATTGCATAGATGTTCCATAATTTAATAATTAATAGCAACAAATTACTATCCTTCAACCAATCCTGGAAAGTTCTAATTTCCTCATGTGTTAAACTGGGATAGTAATAGGGCCCATATCATAGTATTGTTGTGAAAATTAAATAAGTTAATGTATGTGAAGCTCTTAAAACAGTGCCTGACCCACAGTAAGCATGATTATGTGTCTCATCATTCCTACAATAATTTTAGTCCCCTCTTTCCTACAATAATTCTACTTCTTGTTATCTCATGTTAGTATTATTTGCTCAATGCCTTAAAATAGTCCTGCCTACCAATACCAAATTTTCCTGAGGCACACTTTCCTGTAAAAAGGTCTTCAAAGGTTCACTCACCTATAGAATGAAGAACAAATTATTTTGTTTGACTAACTTAGGGTTTCAGGTTCATTTTTCTGCCATTCCTCTTTCCCTTCTGCCAAATCAAACTACTTTCCCCCACACACATTTAATCTCCTGGAATTTGCTCCATGCTCTTCCCTTGGCCTGGAGCACCTTCCTAATTCCCATCTCTATTTTCTGCTAATTTTCAGTCTTCCATATGAAAGTAATTTCTCCATCCCATATACTCTCAAGGGACATAATGTATCTCATCATAGAGAAACTTTCAGATTGTATGTTACATGATAGTTATCATATAAATCACCTTCTCCTCCTGAAGGATTTCAAATTAAGTATCTGTGTCTCATGCCTAACTACACAGTTAACTTTATCTGTGTTTTGGTTTCTGTATTTGGCAAACAAATTTCAATATGTGCCTTACACCGTTTGCTGAAAAGATCAGAAATAGGAGAAAATGACCTATAGAAATGTCTGTAACATCTATTGAAAGGATTTGTTGTTCAGTTGCTAAGTCACATCCAACTCTGTGACCCCATGGACAGTAGCATGCAAGGCTCTTCTGTCCACTATATCCTGGAGTTTGATCAAATTCCAAGGATTAAAAAAAGTATAAAATCACTAGTACTTGGTAGATATTCATTAAACAGAAGTTGCAATTATTCTCCCTTGGGAAAAATTTATAGTTTTGAAAAAATAACATGTATTTTTATATATAAATAACTGGGCATGACAACAGATGACAATGAATTAGTTGGATGCCCACAAGTATCTACACAATTGTCTCGACTCTTAACCTTCCCTGAATGTGAATTTGAACAAAGGTTTGATGAAAATCTTTTCCACAAGCAAAGAAAATGTGAATATGAATATATATACATACAGATACAGTGCAATTAAGACCATGAATCAACTAATCTCTAAGCATATAATTCTTCCTTGGTAACACCGTAAAATCTCCAATACTCTAAGTTCAAAGTATCAACTCATTGACAGGTAAGATTTCTTTTTAGTACTAAAGGAATAATGTTACTTCAAAGAATACTATATAAAGTCTAATCTTTCATTCTTGACCCTCATCAGGGAAGAGAGTGGGTTCTGCCAGAGTTCAGATTCAATGTATTCCAGATCATATCAATTTCAACCTTTATATATTACAAATGCATGTACCTAAGTACAGGAATCCAATGCTGAATGGACTGATTTAATACACTGAAATTATACACAGCTTGTAGGATCTCAGATCCTGGATCCTGGATTAAACTTGGGCCATGACAGTGAAAGCCTGGACTCCTAACCACCAGGCCAACAGGGAACTCCTTATAAGGTACAGTTTAAATAGGAACATAGTTTCAGACCTTATTCAGTTTTGTGTGTTTACTGTTTTCTTGAAACCATATCCATTTGAAGGCTCAGTTAATAATGCTATTAACTACTGATACATGCACTGGGTTGATTTTTAAACAGGACAAATGTTAGTAAAACTCACTACAGCCTTTTGCATAATCATACTGCCTAAACAGAAGAATAGTTCTGTTGATATTTAATTACTGAATACAATATGAATTGTAGCACTTCACAATAAACTGAAGAGATGTTAGGTTAATAAAATATATTTCTTCACTTTAAATATTTTAAGGATTTTTTTAAAACCTCCAGTGATCACTACCTTATTGCTATTAGAAAAAATTACATGTTGGTGAGTTTCCTTATACCAGTTCCAAAAGATGATTTCAACATGAATCAACAGAAATAGTTTCTTAAAGTAGGTCATTGCTATAGCAACCAGTGGGCAGTTTGGTATACTCCCCATAACAATGACCTACTTTCCAGCCTGTGCTAGAACAGCTTTATATAACTTGAATTTCTTGTTCTGTCTAGAATATAGTCTAAAAAAGGCAATAGTAAGATACAACATAATCCCATTCCTGCTAAAAACAAGGCATTATGAATTAACATGTATCATACCAAAATAAAGCCATCTGGTTCTGCACTTTAGTTTATAAAATATATCTTATCACATGCTCAACAATGAAAACTACACTTCGAATATCTCAACCAAAACAATTCACTGCTGACCCTAGAGAACTGATTTACAGAATATAAATTAAGATCATTAAAACCACATGCAAAATATCTTCTCTTTCTACTCTTTCTCCTCATGAAACAACAGTTAGATTTTTAAAAATAAAAGGCCTGGATATATTAACTATAATAAAAGAAAAAATGGAGAGTCTCAGTCATTAAGAGTCTATGGTGTTTCATTAGAAACTTAAAAGTTATCAATATAAATAGTAATTTGTCTCTCCATAAATTGACTTAAGCTTACATATGCTTTTTTTCTGGTTTGTGACAAAATTTTAGTGTTCTTATCTAACTTTACTCAGATTATCAGAGTATTTGTGATGTATACTTTCCCTGAAGAAAGTAGTTTAATATTGAAAGAGGATTAAACATACACTTTAAAAGCAAATTTCCTATTTTGCCAGGCTCTAATGGTTCATAAATCCGTGTCTGATACCATGACACAATGTCATTTTTTATAACAAATATTTTTCACTGCCTCTTTTAAATTCTGAAATTCATAGATAATATAACATCCTTATATACAATTTAAAAGCATTAATATAATGCTCCAATGTAACATATGAAGGAAGTTTAAGGAAAGTCATTTATATTTGAAACAGAAGTAACATTTACTTCCCGTAAGTAAATATCTGAGGATGAAACAAACAGACAGTGAATTAACTGGATGCCTACACCTACATACAGAATCATTTAAAATTCAACAGCTACAAAAACAGAATGACACAGCTGTATTATCGGTGACTAAAATACCATGAACAGTACTGCCTTTGGTAACATGCTTTTCTGTAATGTTAAGCAAGACTTAGTAAAGTTCTTGACAAAGTTCAGTCTTCCCTGATTTACATGGGTGATAAATATATTTTAGGAGCACTCGATGCATATTAAAATTGTCTAAAAAATAACTAATGTTTACATGTAAAAATGAATTTAGGCTCTAGATTCTGAAGATTATGAATAAGTTTTTCACTCATATGAAACATCTAGTAGACTATTTGAAAGTTATGTGGGACTCAGGACAACTATGTATTTTGAGAAATTGTCCTGAGCATTGCAAGAAGTTTTCCATTCTTGACCTCTCCTCACTAATTCTACTAGGACCTTTCAAACACTGTCACCCCCCAAAATGCCCCAATAAAATCCTAAAATATCTTCTAATTAGTGACATTATTAATTATTCACATAATTTTATTGATCTGAGGAACACATGATAAATGATAGGAAATGCCAACACTTACGAAGCTTAAAATCTAGAAAACAAACCTGAAAATGTACACGATACATATGAATGTAACAGAACCTGTTATGGTAGAATGCAATATATAAGAGACATGTATAAATATCATTAATTTGCTTTGAAAAATCAGGAGGGAGAAATCACTTCTGGATTTTTTTTTTGAGATGGGGAGAAATTGAGGCAAAAAAATTCCAAGGTGATGGTAGAAAGAAGCCTTGAAGCATTAATTTGATTGTAATAGATGAAGACAGGAAGGAAGAATATTGGCTACAGAATTGTAACCTTCTTAAAGACCAAGTCTAGGCCTTTCTCACCAGTTTTAATTGGTCAGGGAAGGTCCCAAGGCCAAACCAAACTTCAAGAAGGTAGAAGCATAAATTTTCTGTAAGTGAACAATAATATCTACCACAATATTCAAACCAACACTGATATATATGTATTCATACTTTTTAATGAAGGGTATATTGTAGCAGCACAGAAGAAATCAAACTGTGTATGGGGGCAGAGGAAAGGAGATAGGAGGCATGAGCAAGAAAACATCTGAGCAGAGTTTGGAATCAACAGGTGTTGATCATGAGGATCAGGTAGCAAAGAGCATTCAAAGCAGGGAAAACAGTATCCTTAAGTCAACAAATTCAAAAGGGGACTACCACCTGGTAGTCCAGTGGCTAAGACTCTGCGTTCCCAATGCAAGGAAGCTGGGTTCCATCTCCGGTTGGGGAACTATATCCCACACGCAGCAACTAAGACCCAGCACAACCAAATAAATAAATAAATATTTAAAAAAGAAATTCAAAAGAACTGTGTGTGTTTGGGTGAGGGATGGATGGGTAGTGAGCAACTGGGAGAACGTATCATACTTTCTAACACTAAACTACTTCCCCCCAACACAAGTGTTAACATTTCAAAAAATATTCAAAAACAATGTCAAAAGAAACCTACAAACTTCTGTCACTGACAGGACATTGGACCAAGATACTCTAACGGAAATAACTAACAAGTTAACAAAAATAAATAAATAAAACTTTTAAACATAATTCACTGGACTGCCCCAAAAGTAAGGAGTCATAAACAGGTTAAGCAGAGCGCTAAGGACAGCTTTAGCCTTGAGGATTTCTACAGATTCCTGGAAACCTTGAACATAACCCAGGCTGAGGAGGACAGGAGATAAAGACCAGCCCCATTCAACTGAAAAAACTAATAAAAGACCCTCAATATTATGCCTGAGCTTTAAAGAGCTCCATGCACAGCTCAACTGTACAGTAGACATAAACCTTAATAGGGCAGACGAGGACAGGAAGGAAACTTGCCTGTCTCTACTTGGTTAGAGTAGAAAGAAAATAAAATCTCCCATTCCTGAATGGAAAGGTTAAACACAGTGATTTTACAGTGGAGAAAACTGGCAAACACTACCTTAACCACATGATCAGAACAAACATCACCAGTGATAAGTCAGTAGGGTATCAGGTACATCTTGATACAATACGATGAGATTTTTTTTATGGTATTTTCCACAATGCAGTAATCCCACTCTAAAGATGAGAAAAACATTAGACGAAACTAAACTGAGGCTGGCTATTCTATAAGACAGATGACTAAATCAAAAAGGTCATAAAAAACAAGGGATGCCTGAGGAACTGGCACAGAACAGAGGAGCCTAAGTGCAAGGTGGTATTTTGGATGGAATCCTGGAACAGAAAAAGAACATTTTAGGAAATCTGAATATAGTCCAGAATTTAGCTAGTGCTATGATTTCTTAGTTTTGACAAAAATATGGTATTAATGTTAAGATGTTAATATCAGGGAAAACTGGGTACAGAGTAATCAGGAACTCTTTGTATTATATTTCCACATTTTCTACAAACCTAAAATTATTTATTTTATTTAAAAATTCTAGTGCATCCCCCCAAAGCATAACCTCACTGCAAATTCATGGGATTTAAATGGTACCAATCACCTCAAGCATATCACTGCATTGAATGCGGTCCCAGGTTGGTTATGATCTGAGATAATTGCTAAAAGAAAGTATAAATACTCTCTGGATTCTCAACTTCAACCAACACTTCATTTTCTACAGAAAAAGTTCTACCAAAATCAATCAACCAACCAACAAATCAATCATAAAATACATAAGGAAACAAGAATTTATTCCACAAGTTGCAGAATGAGAGGCCCAAATTTTACTGAGAATTTTCCAGAACCATTGAAAGATAGCAATTCAAGAAGTTCATGAATCTCATGCCTCTCTCTTCTCATGTAAGAAGAGAGGGACGTGGAGTTGGAGATGGGAGGTGACATGGAGAGAAGGGAAAATAAAAATAGAAAAAAGAACAAGTAAAAATGAGCAGAGATACACAGATGGGGAGATGAGACAGTCAGAGAAAGATCCACATCTAGATATATCATATTGAAACCATGCAAAACAAAAGAAAAAGACATAAGACATAAGGCAGTCAGAGAACACTATACCCCATAAACAGAGAATATTTATTCAAGTATAAATGGAATACTCATGAAAATTGACCTGTACTAGGTCATAACACTATTAGCAAATTTAAAGGAACTGGTATCTAGCATACATTCTGAAATTAAAAAACACTTCCTCAAACAATTCATAGGACAAAGAGCATCGCAATGGATTTCAGGAAATACCTAGAACAGACTGATAATGAGGAAAATATATCTAAAATGTACAGAATACAAAACAACAAAAAAATGGTATATAAAGGCTTAAATGCTTATGTTAGAAAAAAAGGACTTGAAATTGAGTTAGGAAAACAGCAGAATAAATAAGTCCTAAAAAGAATTAACACAAAGAAGGAAATGATCTCTTTCCAGCCAGCACTGAGCAACAGGCATTTTTCTGGACAACTGACACAAGCGCCACAAGACCAGAAGCAAGAAAGCCCTACGACAGGAAGCAGAAGTATGAGCTGAGAATCCCTGCTGCCAACACTAAGATTGATGCTGGCCTCATACACACAGTCCATGTGCAGGGAGGCAACAAGAAATACCATATCTTGAGGCTAGACATAGCGAAATTTTACTGAGGCTTGGAGTGTTGTATGTGCAAAGCAAGGATTAAAGATGTTGTTCACAGTGCATCCAACGATGAACTGGTCAGTACCAAGACCCTAGTGAAGAACTGCATCTTGCTCACTGACAGCACACTATTCTGAGAGAAGTAGGGATCCCACTATGCATTGCCTCTGGGCTGCAAGAATGGAGCCAAGCGGACTCTCAAGGAAGAAGGGATTTTAAACAACAACAACAAAAAATGATCTAAGAAAATTCAAAAAAACTATGATGAAAACGAGAATGCCCAAATCACCAGTCTTCTGGCCAAGCAGATGACTATGTGCTAGACAGCAAGGAGCTGAACTTCCATCTGAAGAAAATCAAGGCCTGGAAAGGCAAACAAATCTTCCTCCATCATACCTTAGCTCAAGTAATAAAGGTGTTTATTGTTCTAAAAAAGAAGAAATGGGAAAGACGGAAATGATCAAAGAAAAATGAAATTTATCAATTAGTGAAAAGAGAACACATATATAATAGAAACAAGCCAAAATTTATTGCTTGAAGAAACAATATTATAAATATCTGACAAGGTAAATGAAGGTAAAAAATGAGAGAAGGTGAAATAAACAATATTAAGAATAAAAAAGAAGAGGGACTTACCTGGTAACCCAGTGGTTAAGACTCTGCATTCCCAATCCAGGGAGCACAGGTTAAAAAAAAAATTAAAATGAAGATATAATCTCAGATACTGTAGGGATTAAGTGGAAAATAAGACAGTATGAACAATTTTAAGGAAATAAATCTGAAAACTTTGATAAGGTGGATGAATTCCTTATTAAAAGTTACTCAGCAAGAAATTTAAAACTCACCAGAACTGACTCAAGAGCAAAAAAAGAACATGAAATGGATCTCACAGCTATTAAAGAGATTGAATTCGTGGTTAAAAATCTTACATGAAAATCATAAGAGTGAGTCAGTTATACAGATGAATTGTACCAAACATTCATAAAATAGACAGTTTTAATTTTATAGAAGATTGTAACCTCATACTGAGTACAGAAAAAAAGGAACACTCCTCAACTGACTTTATGAGATGAGATTTACTTGGATGCCAAAATCAGAACAGATGCAGAAGGAGAAACTATTAAAATTCAATTTCCATTTTGCCTCAACAAACCAGGACTAGAAGATAACCTCCTTAATGGTGAAAAGGGCATTTACAAAAAGTATAGAAAACATTCTATTTAATGGCAAAATGTTTTAAGTATTTCTTTCAGGACTAGGAAGAAGACAAGGATGCCTGCCACTGTTTCTATTCAACTTGGTACTAGCAGGACTAACAAATATAGTAAAAAGATCAAGAGATAAAAGGAAATGAAGAAACGAAAGCACAGTTATTTACAGATGGCATGAGAGTTGACACTATCAAATACAGAAAAAAAAATACACAGAAAATTATTAAAATTAGTAATTAGAGTTTAAAAGGGTCAAGATCACTCAATCTCTGGAATCAGTTTATACTAATACAACCTATGTAACTTAAGCCTCCTTGATCTCAAAAATCACACAAAGCTATTTATAATCTAGAACTCGTACTCCTTGTCTATTTTTAGAAATCACAGCATTATGACTCTACAAGGTTAGGCCAAAATCAAGTATAAGATGTACTTCTAGGCTTTAAAGGATTTACATACAAATAAATAAAATCTAACGTGTTCAAAAGCATGCTTTTCCAGATCTATGTGTAATGCATCTCAGTAGTCTGTCTTATTTGAAATTTCTCTCTCAGAAAAAGACTAGTTACATGTAAATTATATCTCAATAAAGCTGGGGAAAAAAGATTTAATATTTTTATTTTCAGCTGTGGAAAATAAGGTTCGTGGTTATCAGAGAGGATAGAAGCACAATAAAGGCAAAGGGGCTCAACTGTATGGTGACTGTTTTCATGATGAGCAGGCTACAGTATACACATATACTGAATCATAACATACAAATGAAACTTCTGTGTTATAAACCAATTTACCTCAATAATAATTTTAAAAGATAGGAATCCTTTAAAAGGTTTTGTGCAAACACTGGGACACAATATGATAACTTTTAGAATAATTTATTGGACTGATGGGTGGAAAATGAGTATCAGCAAAGGGCAGAAATAGGATGACTACTGAGGAGACTACTATACTACTCTAGAGAAGAGATGATGGTGCCATGAATAGGAGTGGTAACAGTAAAAATGATAAGAGCAGTTGGTATCTGGGTAGATATTCAAGAAGTACTACAGCAAAGGAAGTGGATTGTTAAATCTGGAGTCTAAGACAGAAGTGAGATTGCAAGATATAAAACTGGAATTCATCAGCACATATATGGCAGCCATAAGGAGAAAGGAAAAGACCTGATAGAAGAAAAGGACCTTCACTTTGAATGGACAGAAGGACTGACAGGACAGAAAGAAGGTTGGAGAGACAGAAGAAAAAGAAGAGAAAGGACGGAATGAGGTCTGGATATACAGAAAGTGAAAGTGAAGTTGCTCAGTCGTGTCCGACTCTTTGCGACCCCATGGACTGTAGCCTATCAGGCTCCTCCGTCCATGGGATTTTCCAGGCAAGAGTGCTGGAGTGGACTGCCATTTCCTTCTCCGAAGCAGAGGATAAATATGTGAATCCCTAGAAGGAAATATGGGAAGAATGACTGATGGAAGAAAGGGAGGGAGAGAGGACAGATATATGGGATAAAGATGTAATAACACATGAGAGAAGTAAGGATACATGACAGAAAGAAGCAAGAGTATATGGGACAGAGAAGTAAAGACTGATGTGATAAAGAAGAAAGAATGAACATAGGATAGAGAAGAGGAAGAGATGGTAAAAGGGTCAAAAAAAAAGGGGAGAAAAGATAACATGGAAATCAAACTGAAATTTGAGAATCCTAAGTCTGATGCAATTATCATGAACAAAAGGGGTTAATTTTATATAATTACTAATAAGTGAGTTATGAACCAGTCATAGACCTCAAACGCATCCCATTAATTTCATGGTTGAAAATAAGAAACGTCTCATCTTTATAGATACTATATAACTACCTACAGAAGTTGTTCTATGCTTAGAGAGAGAACTATAAGTGAAACTAAATGAACCCAAAGTATTATCCTGTCATTTACTTGATAAACAGACTCATTTGGATTCATGTTAACTTTTATTCTCTTTAGAGATATTTGAGAGTTAATTACTATTAGTAATGAATGTGAAGTTGTATTCTGAGGTACATTCTTTCATTCATACAACCAACATCTGGGTATCTACACAGAACACAATAAATCCAGGATTCCAGTTCTTGGAGTCTCCAAGTTCAATGAGGGAATAAGATATGCACATTTATTATTCTATTAATACATCATATTATTAAAGTCCCTAACATTAAAGGACATATAAAAGGAAAGCAATTATGCTGAAGATCTCTACAACTTTACAAAGACATAACTGATCTGGATCTACAGTATCTATCACAGCACTCTGTGACAGAAGTTTTACTCAGTCTTTCTCAAAATATATTTTAACTTCTGAGGTTAATTTAAACTAGTATGGTTATGTAATATGTCTCCCTAATCCCCAAATCACAAAGGTACTTGAAATCTAAGACTTTTACTATTCCATGTGTATTTTTAGAAACCAGAACATTCTAACCCTATGACGGTAGGCCAAAAATCATATTGAAAATCTACTTCTAGGCTTTAGAGGATTAAAATGGAACTAAATAAAATTTGTGTAACACATGTACAAAAGCAAATGACAGCATTACATGTATTGGTTTTCTGGTATTCCTACCAGAAAATTCTCTCCTAATAATGCTAGTTTCCTCTAGACATTAAGTCAAGATTTTTAGAGGTTTTCATGCTGGTAGTACTATGAAAAGGAAGAGGGAAAAAAGTGCCAGAGAAGGAAAAAATGCTATAAAAGATGAAAAAAGTACTCAAATGTTGCTTTCCAAATATCCTTCTCCAATAAGAAGAACCAGGATTCCACAGAGTGGTGGCTGATTTCAGAACAGAGCAAAAAAATATAAAAGATGAGAGGAGCATCTCATGGTGCCAGAAAGTAAGAAAGTACTAAAGGAAAATAAGATGAGTGCATGTCTAAAAATAAGATGGATATCAAAGGTGGACCAATTTAAAAAAAACAAACAGCAATGGTAATAGATTATAACCCAAAGAACAAAACAAACATAAATCTACAAATTTATAAATCTACAAATTTCATTATTGAATAATGAAATATGTGGAGGGAGAAGGAACACGTCTTCAATCACAGAAGAAATCCAACTAATAAATATGGAAGGGATGAAAAAAATCACGATTGGAATAGCACTTAATAACTGCTTCAATCAAGCAAGAGCCACCGATGAATATAAAAATTAGTATCTGAAATAATAATAAGAAAAAGAATATTAATATAACCTCTGGTGGCTCAGATGATAAAGAAATCTGCCTGCAGCGTAGGAGATCTGGGTTTGATCCCTGGGTTAGAAGATCTTCTGGAGAGGGAATAGTACCCACTCTAGTATTCTTGCCTGGAGAATTTCATGGACAGAGGAGCCTGGCAGGCTACACTCCATGGGGTCACAAAGAGTTGGACACAACTGAGCAACTAACACTTTCACTTTTCATATAACCTCAAAATATCTCTCCCAAAGTATTTATTAATTACAAAGGAAAAAAACAGTAATCTTACAATGGAGAAACCCAGCAGACACTCTCTTAGCCAATGGTCAATGGTAATATCACCAATAATAATACACATTGATACCATGTCTCCCGTCATATGAGAAAGCCACATCACTTGTGGTATTTTTCAAAAATGCAAAGCCTCAAGCACGAGAAAACATAAGTCCAAATTGAGGGACATCCTACAAAATGCCTAACTAGTACTTTTAAAACTCTTAAGGTCTTGAAAGACAAGGAAAGACCAAGATATTGTTACCAGCCAGAAGAAAATAAGGAGACATGCAATGGAGAATTCTAGACTGGACATTGAAACAGAAAAAGATGTCAGTGGAAAAATTGTGAAATTCATATAAAGTCTGTAGTTTCATTAACAGCACCGTACAAATGCTAATTTCCTACTTCTGATTAACTATGCTGGTGCTGCTAAGTCGCTTCAGTCGTGTCCAACTCTGTGCGACCCCAGAGACCGCAGCCCACCAGGCTCCCCCGTCCCTGGAATTCTCCAGGCAAGAACACTGGAGTGGGTTGCCATTTCCTTCTCCAATGCATGAAAGTGAAAAGTCAAAGTGAAGTCGTTCAGTCGTGTCTGACTCTTAGCAACCCCATGGACTGCAGCCTACCAGGCTCCTCTGTCCATGGGATTTTCCAGGCAAGGGTACTGGAGTAGGTAGCTGTTCCCTTCTCCAGGGTATCTATCTTCCCAACCCAGGGATCGAACCCAGGTCTCCTGCATTGCAGGCGGATTCTTTACCAGCTGAGCCACCAGGGAAGCCCAAGAATACTGGAGTGGGCAGCCTATCCCTTCTCCAGTGGGTCTACCTGACCCAGGAATCGAACCAGGGTCTCCTGCATTGTAGGTGGATTCTTGACCAGCTAAGATACCAGGGAAGCCATTTACATAAGCATTATGTAACTATACTATTAGTTACTGATTAACTTAGTTACTGATACTGATTAACTATACTATGACTATGTAAGATATTAACATTAAGAGATGCTGGGTGAAGGGTACACAATAACTATTATTTTTGCAATTCTTAAATAAGCCTAAAATTATTTCAAAATAAAACAAAAAAAACAGATCACTGAGAGCACTGCATTCTGAAATAAACAGGTTTGGAAAGTTCCTTCCTACATGAATATTACTTTCACATCTCTACCAGTGGTGGTTGGATGGCATCACCAACTGAATGGGCTTAAGTTGAGTAAACTCCAGGAGACAGTGAAGTTTAGGGAAGCCTGGTCTGCTGCAGTCCATGGGATTGCAAAGAGTTGGACATGAGCGAACAACAACAGCAAAGCCAGGAGGGTACTGGGGAAGAACAACAGCCTAGAGATTTAATAGCATGTTTGAGGCATACCAAGATGGTCAGTATGGTTGCCACTCAGGGAGGAATAGGAAGAAGACAAAGAATAGATAAGGTGATAAGGCCTCGTTGATGCTTTTGAACTGTGTTGTTGGAGAAGATTCTCGAGAGTCCCTTGGACTGCAAGGAGATCCAACCAGTCCATCCTAAAGGTGATCAGTCCTGGGTGTTGATTGGAAGGACTGATGTTGAAGCTGAAACTCCAATACTTTGGCCACCTGATGCAAAGAGATGACTCATTTGAAAAGACCCTGATGCTGGGAAAGATTGAGAGCAGGAGGAGAAGGGGACGACAGAGGATGAGATGGTTGGATGGCATCACCGACTCAATGGACATGGGTTTGGGTGGACTCTGGGAGTTGGTGATGGACAGGGAGGCCTGGCGTGCTGCGGTTCATGGGGTCACAAAGAGTCGGACATGACTGAGCGACTGAAATGAACTGTACACTGTAAGAGTTTTCTTTGCCTTTTGCACCAAGATAAATGGAAAGGGACTGGAAAGTTAAGAGAACAATAGCAACACGAAGGTTTTACAGGGTAATTCTGACAATCAGATGAAGAACTGGGCTAAGAGATCAATTAAGAAATTAAAGCAGTTATCCAGGTAAGAGATAATGATGGCTTAGGTTAAGCTGTAATAATGACGGGAATGAGAAATGACTAGATTCTGGATATATTTTTAAGGTATAACCTATAGAATCACATGAAAAATGTGAGATATGAGATAGAGAGCAAAGCTGATTTCAAATTAAGAGCACATGACAGGATAAAATTTCTATTTATTAAGATGGGAGAATACAGGACAAGGTGCTTTAGGGATTTTGTTTTATTCTGTTTGTTTTAAAAGTTGGGAACAAACTTTCCAGTTTTAATTTGTATTCATATTCATTATTTTCTTCCTTTCACCTTCTTGTAGTTTATTTTTTCTAATTTTTTTCAACTTCTTGGAAAGGAACACTTCTGTCTCAGATTTTTGTCTTTCTTCTTTTCAACCTTATGCTTTTGGGGCCATAAATGTCTTTAGCTGTATTTCACAAATTTTGATATGTCATTGTCATTTAGTCCTAAATATTTTAAAATTTCCACTGTAATTTCTATTTTATTATTTGTAAGAATACTGCTTAACTATTGGTATTTGGGGATTTTTTGTTAGTAATTCTGAACTTATCTCATTGTGATTAAAGAACATACCCTCTGTTATTTCAATGTTGTGAAATATTAGACTTGCTTTATGACCCAGGATACAATTAATTTTGTTAATCTTTCAATGTACTCTTGAAAAGAATATGTATACTGTAGGTGTTGGATAAAATGCTCTACTTATGTGAATTCAAAGTTGTTAATCATATTGTTCCAATCCTTTAAACTACTGATTTCTGGTCTGCCTATTCCACTAGTTATTTAAAGAAGTATATATTTTTCTCTGTGACTCTAAATTTTTCTATTTCTCCTTTTAGTTCTATCAATATTGGCTTTCTGTATTTTGAAACTATATTTTACACATACAAATTTAGAACTGCTATGTCTTTCTGAAGAACTATCCATTTTAAAGACTTGGATATTTCCTTCATCTTTAATAAAGCTTCTTGCTTTAAACTCTATCTGATATTACTAAAGTGATACTAGCTTTCTATTAGCATTTGCATGGTATATGTTTTCCCATGGTTTTACTTCAGCTCATCTTTCAGTTCCATTCAGTCACTCAGTTGTGCCCGACTTTTTGTAATAGCATGGACTGCAGCACGCCAGGCCTCCCTATCCATCACCAGCTGTCAGAGTTTACTCAAACTCAAGTCCATTGAGTTGGTGATGTCATCCAGCCATCTCATCCTCTGTTGTCCCATTCTCCTCCTGCCCTCAATCTTTCCCAGCATCAGGGTCTTTTCAAATAAGTCAGCTCTTCATATTAGGTGGCCAAAGTATTGGAGTTTCAGCTTCAACATCAGTCCTTCCAATGAATAGCCAGGACTGATCACCTTTAGGATGGACTGGTTGGATCTCCTTGCAGTCCAAGGAACTCTCAAGAGTCTTCTCCAATACCACAGTTCGAAAGCATCAATTCTTCAGCACTCAGCTTTCTCTATAGTCCAACTCTCACATCCATACATGACTACTGGAAAACCACAGCCTTGACTAGACAGACCTTTGTAGGCAAAGTAATGTCTCTGCTTTATAATATGCTGTCTAGATTGGTCATAACTTTTCTTCCAATGAGTAAGTGTCTTTTTATTTCATGGCTGTAATCACCATCTGCAGTGACTTTGGAACCAAGAAAAATAAAGTCTGACACTGTATCCACTGTTTCTCCATCTATTTGCCGATAAGTGATGGACCAGATCCCATGAACTTTGTTTTTTGAATGTTGAGCTTTAAGCCAACTTTTCACTCTCTTCTTTCACTTTCATCAAGAGGCTCTTTAGTTCCTCTTCACTTTCTGCCATAAGGGTGGTGTCATCTGCATATCTGAGGTTATTGATATTTCTCCCGGCAATCTTGATTCCAGCTTGTTCTTCCTCCAGCCCAGCGTTTCTCATGATGTACTCTGCATATAAGTTAAATAAGCAGGGTGACAGTATACAGCCTTGACGTACTCCTTTTCCTATTTGGAACCAGTCTTTTTTTCCATGTCCAGTTCTAACTGTTGCTCCCTGACCTGCATATAGGTTTCTCAAGAGGCAGGTCAGGTGGTCTGGTATTCCCATCTCTTTCAGAATTTTCCACAGTTGATTGTGATCCACACAGTCAAAGGCTTTGGGATAGTCAATAAAGCAGAAATAGATGTTTTCCTGGAACTCTCCTGCTTTTTCGATGATCCAGTGGATACTGGCAATTTGATCTCTAGTTCCTCTGCCTTTTTTAAAACCAGCTTGAACATCTGGAAGTTCATGGTTCACGTATTGTTGAAGCCTGGCTTGGAGAATTTTGAGCATTACTTTGCTAGCGTGTGAGATGAGTGTAATTGTGCAGTAGTTTGAGCATTCTTTGGCATTGCCTTTCTTAGGGATTGGAATGAAAATGGACCTTTTCCAGTCCTGTGGCCACTGCTGAGTTTTCCAAATTTTCTGGTATACTGAGTACAGCACTTCCACAGCCTCATCTTTTAGGATTTGAAATAGCTCCACTGGAAGCTATTTCTTAATCTTAATGAGCTCATCAGCTCATCTTAATCACATTTTAAATTTTTATTTTATGAAATTTATAGATTTTTAATATCTTATTTATATTTTGTTTAAATAAATATATAAAATAAATATAATTTTATTTTTATGTATTATATATATAACATATACTATTATATATTATATTAATCACAGTTAGAATTGGACGTGAAACAAGAGACTGGTTTAAAATAGGAAAAGGAGTATATCAAGGCTGTATATTGTCACCCTGCTTATTTAACTTCTATGCAGAGTACATCATGAGAAACGCTGGACTGGAAGAAACACAAGCTGGAATCAAGATTGCTGGGAGAAATATCAATAATCTCAGATATGCAGGTGACACCACCCTTATGGCAGAAAGTGGAGAGGAACTAAAAAGCCTCCTGATGAAAGTGAAAGTAGAGAGTGAAAGACTTGGCTTAAAGCTCAACATTCAGAAAACGAAGATCATGGCATCTGGTCCCATCACTTCATGGCAAATAGATGGGGAAACAGTGGAAACAGTGTCAGACTTTATTTCTTTGGGCTCCAAAATCACTGCAGATGGTGACTGCAGCCATGAAATAAAAAGACGCTTACTCATCGGAAGAAAAGTTATGACCAACCTAGATAGCATATTAAAAAGCAGAGATATTACTTTGCCAACTAAGGTCCGTCTAGTCAAGGCTATGGTTTTTCCTGTGGTCATGTATGGATGTGAGAGTTGGACTGTGAAGAAGGCTGAATGCCGAAGAACTGATGCTTTTGAACTGTGGTGCTGGAGAAGATGCTTGAGAGTCCCTTGGACTGCAAGGAGATCCAACCACTACATTCTGAAGGAGATCAGCCCTGGGATTTCTTTGGAAGGAATGATGCTAACGCTGAAATTCCAGTACTTTGGCCACCTCATGCAAAGAGTTGACTCACTGGAAAAGACCCTGATGCTGGGAGGGACTGGGGCCAGGAGGAGAAGGGGATGACAGAGGATGAGATGGTTGGATGGCATCACCGACTCGATGGACGTGAGTCTGAGTGAACTCTGGGAGTTGGTGATGGGCAGGGAGGCTTGGCGTGCTGCGATTCATGGGGTCGCAAAGAGTCCGACACCACTGAGTGACTGAACTGAACTGATTATGTGTTAATTACAGATTAACACAATGGAAAAATGGACAAGAGACCTGAACAAGCACTTTCTGAAAGACAGTATCCAATGACTACTAACAACATGAAAAAAACACTCAACTTCTTTGGTAATCACAAAGTGAAAATTAAAGCTATAATGAAATAACACTTCACATCCATCAGAATGATTGAAAAGAAAAAGACTAACAATAACAAGTGTTGATAAGAGTATAGGTTATCTCAAGACTCCCATGAACTGCTGGCAGGAATGTGAATGACATAACCAATTTGGAAAATTCGCACTAACAGTGAAGAAATGCCTACCCTATGACTCAGCAGTGCCACTCCTATGCATATATCCTCCCAGAATGTGTAGACATATTTACTGGGAGGTGTACAAAAATGTTCTCTGTAGCTTTGTTCATAATGGTTCATCTGGAGAAAAATGGATGAGTTATGATGTTCATAAAAGGAACTTGATGGAATTCAATGACTAATCTATGGAAAATAAACAGTGATTAAAAGAAACAGTTGGATCCTTCATACTTACTTTCCATTATCATATTTTTTAATGGATAGGAAGCTCTTACTGATAGTTTAGGGTAGTGGTAGGAAATGACACTACAAGACAGGTAACAATTAAGTTGAATATAGTAAGTCCCCTACATACCAAACAACTTCCATTCTGAGAACATGTTCATAAGTACAGGTTGTTCATCCAATCTGTTCATAAGTTCCACAAAATTAGCCTAGGTACCCAACTAATGGGGCTTCCCAGGTGGCACTAGCGGTAAAGAACCTGCCTGCCTTTGCAGGAGATCCAAGAGATGCAGGTTTGACCCCTGGGTCGGGGAAAATCCACTGGAGGAGGACATGACGACCCACTCCAGTATTCTTTACTGGAGAATCCCATGGACAGAAGAACCTGGCAGGCTACAGTCACTAGGGATGCAAAGAGATGGACATGCCTGAAGCAACTAAGCACGCATGCACCCAACTAATACAATCAGCTATCTAGTATTGTAATACTTATAATACTTTTTACATTAATAATGAACTAAAACAAACATATAAAAAATAAAATGTTTTTAATCTTACAATACAGTATCTTGAAAAGTACAATAGAACCAGCTACATTACTGCTGCTTTTATGCTTGCTTCCAGACATCCTGGGCTTGAAATAATGATACTGCACTACTGCACTCTATACAGTAGTATAAAGTACACAAAAGCACAACCACTTGTAGAGGATGCATGCACATGATAATGGGCATCAGACACGTGAACCAACTTACATAACTGGACACACAAACACACATTCACATCTGTGAAAGTTTACAGCTTGAAGGTTTGTATACAGGGGACTTACTATATTAGACAACTTTACCCTGTATGTCTTCTTTGAAAAAATTTCTATTCAGGTTTTTTACCCACTTTTTGACTGTATTGGTAACTTCTCCAATATTGAGTTGTACAATGTGTTTTTATATTTTAGATGTTAATGACTCATTAGTCACATCATTTGACATATTTTCTCCATCTATAATCTGCCTTCTCATTTTGTCAATGGTTTCCTTTGTTGTGCAAAAGCTTTTAAGTTTGATTAAGCCTCATTTGTTTATTTTTGCTTGATTTCTTTTACCTTGGGAGACTGATTTTTAAAAATATTTTTATGATTTATGTCAGAGAATGTTTCCCCTATATTCTCTTTTAGGAGTTTCATGGTTGTCATATCTTATATTTAGGTCTTTAAACCATTTTGACTTTATTTTTGTATATGGTACTAGGGAATGTTCTAATTTCATTGATTTACATGCAGTTATCTAGCATTCCCAACACCATTTACTGAAGAGATTGTCTTTTCTCCATTGACTATCTTGCCTCCTTTGTCATAGATTAATTGACTGTAGGTGTGTGGGTTTATTTCTGAGCTCTCTATTCTAGCCTGTTGAACCATATGTCTGTTTTTGTACCAATACCATATTGTTTTGATTGCTGCTGTTTTGTAGTATAGTCAGAACTCTGGGAGGGTTATGTCTCCAACTTTGTTCTTTTTCCTCAGGACTGCTTTGACAATTTTAGGTCATTTAGGTTCCATTTAGGTCATATAAATTTTAGGATCATTTGTTCTAGTTGTGAAAAATGTCATGGGTATTTTGATACAGCTTGCATTAACTCTGTAGATTGCTTTGGGTAGTATGACCATTTTAACAATATTAATTCTTTCCAACCAGTCCATTCTAAAGGAGATCAGCCCTGGGATTTCTTCGGAAGGAATGACGCTAAAGCTGAAACTCCAGTACTTTGGCCACCTCATGCGAAGAGTTGACTCATTGGAAAACACCCTGATGCTGGGAGGGACTGGGGGCAGGAGGAGAAGGGGACGACAGAGGATTAGATGGCTGGATGGCATTACCGACTCCATGGACATGAGTTTGAGTGAACTCTGGGAGTTGGTGATGGACAGGGAGGCCTGGTGTGCTGTGATTCATGGGGTCGCAAAGAGTCGGACACGACTGAGCAAACTGAACTGAACTGAATTATTTCAAGAGGATGGGATATCTTTCCATTTCTTTGAATCATCTTCAATTTCCTTTATCAATGTTTTACAGTTTTCAGTGTATAGATCTTTTACCTCCTTGGTTACATTTATTCCTAGGTATTTTAAATTTTTGATGTGATTTTAAATCTTTTACACTCTTTTTTTGATATTTCATTGCCAGTGTAAAAAGAAATAAAATGGATTTCTGTATATTAATATTATATATTGCTATCTTGGTGAATTCATTTATTAGTTCTAATAGATTTTGTTTGGAGACTTTATGGCTTTCCATATTATGTACCACGTCATCCACAAATGCTGACAGTTTTACCTCTTCCCTTCCAATTTTGAGTATCTTTTATATCTTTTTCTTGTTTAATTGTGGCTAGGATTTCCAATATTATGTGGAATAAAAGTGGTGAGGGTGACCATCCTCATCTTATTCCTAAAGTTAGTGGGAAGTCTTTCAGTTTTTCACCATTGAGAATTATGTTCAGTTCAGTCACTCAGTCATGGCTGACTCTGCGACCCCATGGACTGCAGCATGCCAGGCTTCCCTGTCCATCACCAGCTCCCAGAGCTTACTCAAACTCATGTCCATCGAATCAGTGATGCCATCCAACCATCTCAACCTTTGCCGTCCCCTTCTCCTCCCACCTTCAATCTTTCCAGCATCAGGGTCTTTTCCAATGAGTCGGTCCTTTGCATCAGATGGCCAAAGTATTGGAATTTCAGTTTTAGCATCAGTCCTTCCAGCAAATATTCAGGACTGATTTCCTTTACAATTGACTGGTTGGATCTCCTTGCAGTCCAAGAGACTCTCAAGAGTCTTTTCCAACACCACAGTTCAAAAGCATGAATTCTTCGGCACTCAGCTTTCTTTATAGTCCAACTCTTACATCCATACATGACTAATGGAATTATGAGTTGAGAATTATGTTAACTATGGATTTGTCATGAATTGCTTTTATTATGTTGAGTTAAGTTCTCTCTATAACCACCCTGATGACAATGTTTATAAGTGGACGCTGAACTTGGTCAAATGCTTTCTCTACACCTATTAAGATGATCATGTGGTTTTTTATCTTTCCTTTTGTTAATGTGGTATATCACATTGATTGATTTGGATATACAGAACTATTCTTGTGCAAATGGAATAAATCCAACTTGATCATGTATTTATTGTTGGACTCAATTTGCAAATATTTTGTTAAGAGTTTTCTCATCTATATTTATCAAAGAAATTGATCTGTAATTTTCTGTTTTTAAAATAATCTTATTTATTTATTTTTGAGTGTGCTGTGTCTTCGTTGCTGCATGGGATTTACCTAGTTGCAGTGGCTCAGACGTAAAGCCTCTGTCTACAATGCAGGAGACCCAGGTTCGAGCCCTGGGTTGGGAAGATCCCCTGGAGAAGGAAATGGCAATCCACTCCAGTACTATTGCCTAGAAAATCCCATGGACAGAGGAGCCTGGCAGGCTGCAGTCTATGGGGTCACAAAGAGTCGGACATGACTGAGTGACTTCACTTCACTTCAGTGAGTGGAGGCTACCCTCTAGTTACAATGGGTGGGCTTCTCATTGCAGTGGCTTTTCTTATTGCAGAGCACAGGCTCTAGGGCCATTGGCTTCAGTAGTTGTGGCACATGAGGTCAACAGTTGTGGCTCCCAAGCTCTAGGGCACAGGCTCACTAGTTGTGGCTCACAGGTGTAGCTGCTCCGTGGCATGTGGAATCATCTTGGAACAGGGATCGAACCAGTGTCTCCTGCATTGGTAGGAGGATTCTTTACCACTGAGCCACCAAGGAAGCCCCTGTAATTTTCTCTCTTTTTTTGTAGTACTTTGTCTTGTTTTGGTATCAGGCTCCTGGTGGCTTCATAGGATGAATTTGGGAGTGTTTCCTCCTCCTCAATTTTCTGTAATAATTTGAGCAGGATAGGTGTAAGTTCCTCTTTGTCTGATCAGAGTTCTCCAATGAAGCTGTCTGGACTTGGACTTTTATTTGGAAGGACTTTTAAAAATCATAGCTTCTATTTCACTTCTAATGATTGTCTGTTCAACTCATCTATCTCTTGTTGAATCAATTTTGGCAGACTATATGTTTCTAGAAACTTCTCCATTTCATCTCGGTTGTCCAATTTGTTTGCATGGATCTTTTCATAGTACTTTCCTATGACTTTTTTTTCTATTTCTGTGGTATCTGTTGTTTCTTTCTTTCATTTCTTATTTTATCTGGGTCTCTCTTCTTCTTGGTGCACATACCTAAAGGTTTGACAATTTTGTTATCTTTCCAAAAAGAGCACTCTCGATTTTACTGCTATTTTCTACTTTTTAGGTCTATTTTATTTGTTTCTTCTCTGATTCTTCTCTGATCTTTATTATTTCTTTCCTTCTGCTGACTTTGGGTTTTGTCTGTTCATTTACTTTAGGTGGTAGGTTAGGTTGTTTATTTGAGAATTTCTTGATTCCTGAAGGCCTGTACTGCTATTAACTTCCCTCTTAAAACAGCTTTTGCTGTATCCCATAGATTTTTTTAATATTGTATTTTCATTTTCACTTGTCTTAATGTATTTTCTGATTTCTTCTTTGATGATGTCATTGACCCACTGGTTTTTTTAGTAGCATGTTGTTTAGTCTCCATGTATTCATTCTTTTCCTGTTTTTCTTTCTGTAGTTGCTTTCAAGTTTCATAAAACTGTAGTCAGAAAAGATTCTTAAAATAATATCTATCCTCTTAAATTTACTGAGGCTTGTTTTTATTAGAGAACATTCCATGAGTGCTTGAAAAGAATGTTTATTCTGGGTATTTTTTTGGATGAAGTGTCCTGTAGATATCAGTTAAGTCCAACTGATCTATTTTCTCATGCAGTTTCCAAAAACAGTGGAAGACAGAAACATTTCTTAAATTCCCTTGCACATGTGAAAAAAGAATGTTCCCTGATTGTCAGATGTTACATAATTATATGACAAAACATAATCTAATTAGAGAAAAAAGCAACAATAGAAGTGTACTTAATGAACTAACTGTGTGAACCACATTATTTTACTTAGGTTAAAAAGTCATATTTAGGCCTGTATTAACTTTTACTATCTTTAGGGTCCACTGTGGAATGGTCCACACCATTTATATATATATTTTTTAATATTAAGAACCAATGACACAATGTAGAAAAATATATCTGAAGTATTTTCATTCATTCATTCTTTAAATAAACATTTTGGCATTTTCCTGAGATACAAAAACAAATATAGAACTCCCATCTGTCAGGCCTCCCTAGTTTAATGAACATAAGCTATAAAAAACTATTACATTTCTTAGTAAATGGTATTATTAAAGTTTATGGTACTAAGTAAATGCAGAGGAATTAACTCTGTCAAGGGAGGATCATAAAGTTTCACAAAGATGATGTTTGATATGAGTCTTTAACTATCACAGCACTTCAATTTTATGACAGTAGTGGAAAATGATCTTTAATACAAGTATTATATATCTTTTGGAACTGAATTACACTAGTACAACTATATGTAACTTATGCTGTCCTCATTTCAAAAATCACTTTGAAATACTTGTAATCTAGGCCTCCTACTAATCTTTGTCTATTTTTAGAGAGCACTGCACTGTAACATCTGAAGGATAGGCAAAATCAGGTAGGAGGTCTATTTTGGGGCTCTAGAGGACTTACATGGAATTAAATAAAATCTGTTAAACATTTGTAAAAAGCAAACTGTCTTAGAGAACTATAAATAATGGGTTTTGTTGTCAAATAGCCTAAAAGAAATTTCTTTTCTGAAAATTTTATTCAAAAAGGCTGAAAGTTATACTGATTTTGCTTATCCATGACCTAAATTAAACATAAGCAATTCAAGTTTTCCAGAAGATTTCTCCAGTAGTAACTAAATAAGTACACCAAAAGTAACAATAATAAAAGAAGAAATCTAGGTCACAGAAGGCAAACCACAGTATTCTAATGTAATATGATTTGTGACTTTCCCAAAATGTCAGTACCTACTCACCGTATTGGCAATGCCTTGAACAATCCTATGTAACCATTTATTTATTCAATAAGTATTTATTGAGAACCTATTAGGAACTGGGGACTATACTAGATATTAGAGATACAACTGTGACATTATTTTAAAAAGATATTCTTACTATTGTATTGCTATAGCTTACCTTCTAGTAGGGGATGGACGGTGACAGAATAATAAAAAAGAAATCAGTCAAATGGTAATAAGTGAAGAATAAAAGGTTAAAGGGGGAATAAAAGAATGGAGATTGCTATTTTATATAAGAATGTCAGGTAAATCCTCAGTGATAATGGAATATTCATGCAGAGATCTGAAGGGAACTGAGAGAACAAGTCACAATGATAGAAAAACATTCTCCACAAAGGGAACAGCAAATGTACAGTCCAGATTGGGAATATGTATAACACTGTAAACACAACACTCAAAAGGCCACGATGGCTGTAGCACAGAGACTGAAAGACAGAGTGGTAAGAAACCAAGTTAGAAAGCTATCAGATTCCCATTCACACAGTATCTTACAAACTATTTTAAGGGTTATGCCTTTTACTCGAGACATAAGTCATTAGAAGATTGATCTCATGGCTACAAAGAATCATTAATAGGTTGAATTGGAGGAAAGGCAGAGCCAGGGAATTTTAAACGGGAACTAATACAATATTCTATGTAGTGGCTTGGGCCAAGGTAGTTAATATGGGGGTATGAGACATGGTCTGAGTTTGGATACTTCTTGAAAGCAGATCCAATACAATTTAATGTTTAAGTAAAAAGGTATAAATAAAAGCAGGCAAACAAGCAAAAAACAAAAACAAAAAGTTTAAGAAGAAATGGCACATTTGAAAAGGGACCAAAGAAAACTTCTACTTAAAAATAATTGAAATGAAACTTAATGATGAAGCTTAAAAGAGAACTCATGAAATGGAAAGCTGACATCAAGAAATTTTACAAAACAAAATAATGAGAGACAAAGAGATGGAAAATAAGGAGAAGACCTTAAGAACGCAGTGAAAACATCTAACATGTACAAATAGAGTTCCGAAAGGAGGATGAGGTGAGGGCAATATCTGAACAGGAAATAGCTGAAAAGTTTTCAGAGCTCATGAAAGATACCAACTTTCAGATCCAAGGAACCTTACAAATCTAAGAGGAATAAATGTAAAGAAACTTATACAACACTCATCACTGCAAAGCTGAAGAATATATAAGCGAAAGAGAAGATATAAAATTAGACAAAAAGAAACAACATATTACCCTCAAAAAAGTAACTGGGAATGGCAGCTGACTATAACTATTATCTCCAGAATGCTGGGAGAAATACTGTCAAGCTAGAATTCTGTACCCAGTGTAAGGACAGAAACACAATATTCAGACAAACAAAACTTGAGAGTCTCCCACTAGCACTATACACAATGTGATTCCAAGTGGAATATTTGAGATTTTAGGAAGAAAAAAGAATACAGAAGTTAATATATATGTATATAAACACTGGCTTTATAAAACAATAAAATAATGCATTTTGGCTTTTTAAAAAGCAAATAAACACACAAAAACCAGACAGAATTAGAATATACAAGTCAGGAGGAGACTAACTGGAGTTTAAAAGTTTAAGTGTTTTTTTTTCTCCACACCCTCTCCAGCAAAAAGAATACGTTTGAATCAGTTCTAATGAGGTGGATGAAACTGGAGCCGATTATACAGAGTGAAGTAAGTCAGAAAGAAAAACACCAATACAGTATACTAACACATATATATGGAATTTAGAAAGATGGTAACGATAACCCTGTATGCGAGACAGCAAAAGAGACACAGATGTATAGAACAGTCTTTTGGACTCTGTGAGAGGGAGAGGGTGGGATGATTTGGGAGAATGGCATTGAAACATGTATAATATCATATAAGAAATGAATCGCCAGTCTAGGTTCGATGCAGGATACAGAATGCTTGGGGCTGGTGCACTGGGATGACCCAGAGAGATGGTATGGGGGGGGAGGTGAGAGGGGGGTTCAGGATTGGGAACATGTGTACACCCGTGGCAGATTCATGTTGATGTATGGCAAAACCAATAGAGTATTGTAAAGTAAAATAAAGTAAAACACACACACACACACACACACACACACACACACACACACACACACAAAAGTTTAAGTGTTTTAAAGTATGATCCAATATACGAAGTCATTGATTAACTGATCAGTATGGCTGCAGTAATTTCTAGGGTAAACACTAGAACAATAGCTAAAATAATGTATAATTACCAAGCTTGTACAAAGAAATGAACAAAATGTAAAATAATTAAGTTTAGAAGAGGACGATAAAGAAATAAGACAAGCAGAAAAAAAAGTAAACACAAAATAAGATAGCAGACATAAATCCAACACAAAGGCAATTATAACAAATGTAAATAGGCTTCAATTAAAAACTACAAACCATCAGGCCAATTAATCAAAATGTCAAAGATACACTACTTATAAGAGATATCTAAAAAAAGGTTTCCAGAAAGAGTGAAACAGAAGGATACCAAAAGTTCACCATAAAAATATCAAAGAAAGCTGCTGCAGCCATATCAGTTACAAACTAATTAACTAAGAAAAAATACTTAGCAAAATTCATGACAAACACTTCAATTCACCAGAAAAATAAATAAATTTAAATATAACACAGCCATCACACTTCATAATGATATAAAACCTAGAATAATCCATTAATCAGGAGGACATACATTACAATACTCTTACAATGTATAAAGTAAAAAGTGACAGAACTTCAAAGAGAAACTCATGACTAAATTGGGGGAGATTTTAACACTCTTCTGATAATAACTGAGATATACAAGCAGACCAAAACTAATCATAGAAGATTTGGAGAACACATTAACAACTTTGACCTGATGAGGAAAAAAAAAAATACTCCACACAATCACAGTAGTAGACTACTGCTGGAAGAATAGTATTAACATGGAACTTAGGAAAAAAAAAAGAAAATTGACTAGGACATTAAAAACGTCTAAACAAATTTCATAGAATTAAATACTGCAGAGCATATTCTTTGGCCTTTATGTATTTAAGCTAAAAATTAATACTAAAAAGATAATTAGAAAAACTTTATGTTTGAAATATAATAAATATTATAAATAAATACTATAGTAATACTAAAGTATATTTAACATCTAAATGCCTACTGCTAAGTTGCTTCAGTCGCGTCCGACTTTGTGTGACCCCACAGACGGCCTCCCACCAGGCTCCCCAATCCCTGGGATTCTCCAAGCAAGAACACTGGAGGGTTGCCATTTCCTTCTCCAATGCATGAAAGTGAAAGTGAAGTCGCTCAGTCGTGTCCGACTCTTAGCGACCTCATGGACTGCAGCCTACCAGGCTCCTCTGTCCATGGGATTCTCCAGGCAAGAACACTGGAGTGGGGTGCCATTGCCTTCTCCATTAAGGAAAAAAAGGCTAAATATTATCAGCCTAAACATGCATCTCAAGAAGTTAGAGTAGCAAAAAGATATCAGAAGGAAGAAATAAAAGTAACAGGAGCTATTAATGAAATTGAAAACAAATCTATAATAGAGAAAGATGATCAGTAAGGACAACAGTTGGTTCTCTGAAGATAATTAATCAACATTTGACAAATTCATCACAACAAAAAGAGAGGACAGAAATAAGCAATATCTAAGACTGAAAGGGAAAATAATAACACTACTTACATTTGGACCATACACAAAAATAAGTCGGTTTCAATTTCAAGTAATGGCCTAATTATTTAGATCAATATTCCCACTAAAAACAAATAAAAAATATTTGTTTTTAACATATAAAAATACATCTTATTAAAGTAGCTAAGATCTGACAAGACAATAAGGAATTAATAAACTAAAAGCTAAGTAGAACACATAATCAGCTTTTGCCCTAAGAGCATTTGCTATCCCTAAAGCATCTGAAGAGTGGTTTTAATCATCTCATGATACAAGGGAAATAGACGACAAAGCCTAGGATCTGTCCAAGATAGAAGGGTTAAAATAAGATACCCCAAACAGTGGCCAGGATGCCAAAACACCACACAAACCCTCAGGAAATGAGTAAACATATAAAGTCCTCCTTCACACCACACAGTGGTGAGGTTGCCCGGGGCATTCAACAGAAAAAAGGGAAGAAAATCAACAAAAAGAAATGAAGCTTCTTAAGCACTGACCAGCCCTGGGGCAGAGATGCAGCCCAAATTCAAATCATCAGGATAGTACAAGAAACTTCAAACCAAAACATTGAACTGTCCCTCAAGTTGCAGCGACGGATGACTCTGAGAAGTAAGTTCAAATTCTCTCCGAAGAAAGGAACCGTCAGGAATTCCCCACCAATAACTTTCAAAGGCAATGAGAAAAGTCCTCAAAGCAGCTACAGCATAGGGATAGATGACAGATTACCTTTAAGGGATCAACAGTTCTCAATAGCAACAGTGGAAACCATAAAGCAGGAGTATATTTTCAATACGCTGGAAAAACGAAAACAACCCAAAACACAGCAGTCTAAAATTCTATATGCATGAAAATATTTTTAAAGAATTGAGATGAACATATAGGCATACTATAATAAAAGATGAAAAGATATGTCTTTAAAAGATCTCACTAAAGGAAACTATAAATATGTTTCAGACAGAAGTAGTTTCAGATGACTGCCTAGTATGTAAGAAAAATAAAAAAGAAAGTAGTAAATATATGCATAAATCAAAATGAACTCTGACTTTACAAAATAACTATCTAATAATACCTAACAGAATTTTTAAAAAAAGGACAGAATTAAAACACAGAGCAAATGCTAACATATGGGTCGGGGTAAATGAGATTTCAGACTCCCTGTCTCGTGTCCGACTCTTTGCGACCCTGTGGACTGTAGCTCACCAGGCTCCTCCGTCCATGAGATTCTCCAGGCAAGAATACTGGAGTGGGTTGCCATTTCCTTCTCCAGGGGATCTTCCCAACCCGTGGATCAAACCCAGGTCTCCCGCATTGCAGGCAGACGCTTTAACCTCTGAGCCACCGGGGAAGCCCCATACTATGCAGAAGGAGGTCAAAAGTTCTACGTTCAGTTCAGTTCACTCGTTCAGTCGTGTTCAACTCTTTGCAACACCATAAACCACAGCACACCAGGCCTCCCTGTCCATCACCAACTGCCAGAGTCTACCCAAACCCATGTCCATCGAGTCGGTGATGCCATCCAACCATCTCATCCTCTGTGGTCCCCTTCTCTTCCTGGCCTCAGTCTTTCCAACATTAAGGTCTTTCAAATGAGTCAGCTCTTCGCATCAGAAGGCCAAAGTATTGGAGTTTCAGCTTCAACATCAATCCTTCCAATGAACACCCAGGACTGATCTCTTTTCAGGATGGACTGGTTGGATCTCCTTGCAGTCCAAGGGACTCTCAAGAGTCTTCTCCAACACCACAACCCAAAAGCATCAATTCTTCGGTATTCAGCCTTCTTTATAGTCCAACTCTCACAACCATACATAACTACTGGAAAAACCATAGCCTTGACTACACAGACCTTTGGTGGCAAAGTAATGTCTCTGCTTTTTAATATGCTGTCTAGGTTGGTCGTTACTTTTCTTTCAAGGAGTAAGTGTCTTTTAATTTCTTGGCTGCAATCACCATCTGCAGTGGTTTTGGAGCCCAGAAAAATAAAGTCTGCCACTTTTCCCACTGTTTCTCCATCTATTTGCCATAGTGATAGGCCCGGATGCCATGAATGAACTTTGTTTTTTGAATGTTGAGCTTTAAGCCAGCTTTTTCACTCTCCTCTTTTACTTTCATCAAGAGGCTCTTTAGTTCCTCTTCACTTTCTGCCATAAAGGTGCTGTCATCTGCATATCTGAGGTTATTGGTATTTCCTGGCAATCTTGATTCCAGCTTGTGCTTCTTCCAGCCCAGCGTTTCTCATAATGTACTCTGCATATAAGTTAAATAAGCAGGGTGACAATATACAGCCTTGATGTACTCTGCATATAAGTTAAATAAGCAGGATGACAATATACAGCCTTGACGTACTCCTTTTCCTATTTGGAACCAGTCTGTTGTTCCATGTCCAGTTCTAACTGGTGCTTCCTGACCTGCATACAGATTTCTCAAGAGGCAGGTCAGGTGGTCTGGCATTCCCATCTCTTTCAGAATTTTCCACAGTTGATTGTGATCCACACAGTCAAAGGCTTTGGCATAGTCAATAAAGCAGAAGTAGATGTTTTTCTGGAACTCTCTTGCTTTTTCCATGATCCAGCGGATGCTGGCAATTTGATCTCTGGTTCCTCTGCCTTTTCTAAATCCAGCTTGAACGTCTGGAAGTTCTCAGTTCATGTATTATTGAAGCCTGGCTTAGAGAATTTTGAGCATTACTTTGCTAGTGTGTAAGCTGAGTGCAACTGTGGTAGTTTGAGCATTGTTTGGCATTGCCTTTCTTTGGCATTGGAATGAAAACGGACCTTTTCCAGTCCTGTGGCCACTGCTGAGTTTTCCAAATTTGCTGGCATATTGAGTGCAGCACTTTCACAGCATCATCTCTCAGGATTTGAAATAGCTCAACTGGAATTCCATCACCTCCACTAGCTTTGTTCACAGTGTTGCTTTCTAAGGCCCACTTGACTTCACATTCCAGGATGTCTGGCTCTAGGTGAGTGTGAGTGATCACACCATTATGATTATCTGGGTCGTGAAGATCTTTTTTGTACAGTTCTTCTGTGTACTCTGCCACCTCTTCTTAATATCTTCTGCTTCTGTTAGGTCCATACTATTTCTGTCCTTGATTGAGCCCATCTTTGCATGAAATGTTACCTCGGTATCTCTAATTTTCTTGAAGAGATGTCTAGCCTTTCCCAGTTTATTGTTTTCCTCTATTTCTTTGCACTGACCACTGAGGAAGGCTTTCTTATCTCTCCTTGCTATTCTTTGGAACTTGGCATTCAAATGTGTGTATCTTTCCTCTTCCCCTTTGCTTTTTGCTTCTCTTCTTCTCACAGCTATTTGTAAGGCCTCCTCAGACAGTCATTTTGCTTTTTTGCATTTCTTTTTCTTGGGGATGGTCTTGATCCCTGTCTCCTGTACAATGTCATGAACCTCTGTCCATAGTTCATCAGGCACTCTGTCTATCAGATCTAGTCCCTTCAATCTATTTCTCAGTTCCACTGTATAGTCATAAGGGATTTGATTTAGGTGCTACCTGAATGGTCTAGTGGTTTTCCCCACTTTCTTCAATTTAAGTCTGAATTTGGCAATAAGGAGTTCATGATCTGAGCCACAGTCAGCTCCTGGTCTTGTTTTTGCTGACTATATAGAGCTTCTCCATCTTTGGCTGCAAAGAATATAATCAATCTGATGTCGGTGTTGACCATCTGGTGATGTCCATGTGTAGAATCTTCTCTTGTGTTGTTCAAAAAGGGTGTTTGCTATGACCAGTGCATTCTCTTGGCAGAACTCTATTAGCCTTTGCCCTGCTTCATTCTGTACTCCAAGGCCAAATTTGCCTGTTACTCCAGGTGTTTCTTGACTTCCTACTTTTTCATTCCAGTCCCCTATAATGAAAAGAACATCTTTCTGGGGTATTAGTTCTAGAAGGTCTTGTAGGTCTTCATAGAACCGTTCAGCTTCAGCTTCTTCACCATTACTGGTTGGGGTATAGACTTGGATTACTGTGATATTGAATGGTTTGCCTTGGAAATGAACAAATATCATTCTGTCATTTTTCAGACTGCATCCAAGTACTGCATTTCAAGCTCTTTTTTTGACTATGATGGATACTCCATTTCTTCTGAGGGATTCCTGCCCACAGTAGTAGATATAATGGTCATTTGAGTTAAATTCACCCATTCCAGTCCATCTTAGTTCCCTAGAATGTCAATGTTTACTCTTGCCATCTCCTGTTGGACCACTTTAATTTGCCTTGATTCACGGACCTAACATTCCAGGTTCCTATGAAGTATTGCTCTTTTCAGCATCAGACCTTGCTTCTCTAACCAGTCCCATCCACAACTGAGTGTTGTTTTTGCTTTGGCTCCATCCCTTCATTCTTTCTGGAGTTATTAGGTGCTGAGAGAGGGCATCAGAGGACAGACAGACTGAAACCACAATCACAGACAACTAGCCAATCTGATCACATGGACCACAGCCTTGTCTAACTCAATGAAAGTAAGTCATGCTTTGTGGGGCCACCCAAGATGGACGGGTCATGATGGAGAGGTCTGACAGAATGTGGTCCACTGGAGAAGAGAATGGCAAACCACTTCAGTATTTTTGCCTTGAGAACCCCATGAACAGTATGAAAAGGCAAAAAGATAGGACACTGAAAGATGAACTCCCCAGTTTGGTAGGTGCCCAGTATGCTACTGGAGATCAGTGGAGAAATAACTCCAGAAAGTTCTACTTTAGGCTTTGAAAAATTAAGTATATTTTATCCTTTTCAAAATAAAATCTTAAAAGTCATAGAATATATTCGTGGTATTTGATTAAATTTAATCACCTATATGAACATATTCTTAGAAACTTAGAAATAATGTTTCTTAACTGGTTTACTCTGATAAAAAGCTACTGATGAAAAATATAAGCAAAAAGCATACTCAGTGGAGAAATATTAAAAGATTCCCTTTAAAAAGTGGGTTAAGACAAGAAAAGCTATTACTCTCTGGCCACTTCTACATAATACTTCTTAGAGATCCTAGTTAGTGCAGTCAGACGAACAAACACCAATCAGCTAATCAAATAAATACCAAATAAACAGAAGGTAGATAGATGGATTATAAGGGAAGAAACAAAATTACCCTTATTCTGATAATATGATGTATACTTAGAAAATTTGACACTCTATAGGTAAATAAGAAGTAAACATTAATGGATATAAATCATTTCTGCAGCTGCTGCTAAGTCACGTCAGTTGTGTTTGACTCTGTGTGACCCCACAGACGGCAGCCCACCAGGCTCCCCTGTCCCTGGGATTCTCCAGGCAAGAACACTGGAGTGGGTTGCCATTTCCTTCTACAGCACATGAAAGTGAAAAGTGAAAGTGAAGTCGCTCAGCGACCCCATGGACTGCAGCCTACTAGGCTCTTCCACCCATTGGATTTTCCAGGCAAGAGTACTGGAGTGGGTTGCCATTGGCTTCTCCTAAATCATTTCTATATTCTCCTAACAAATAAATCATTTTATTTTTTAAAGTAATAAAGTTTGTATTAAATTAAAGTTGGATACTATATCCAACAGCATTAGAAAACATGAAGATTCTAGGAATAAACATAACAAAAGTACAAAAGATTTTAATGGAGAAAAATGTCTTTCAATAAAATTTTAGCTATAAACAAAGTAAATGAATAAATATACTATAGAATGAAGTGAAAGATGCAATGGGGCAAAGACATCAATTCCTCCTAATTCATATATAGAGTTAATACACTACAATTCAAATAAAAATTCCAAAAGGTGTTTGTGAGAATTGAGAAGAGGATGACTGGAGAAGGGTCAACAATGAGTATGTTCTGCTTTTTTCTAAAGAGCCTTAGCATTTTTTGACAGTTCAAACTGTAAGAATATTTAACTTTGAGAAAGATAAACATAGCAAGGAAAAAATATGAATGAAAATGTGCCAAAATGTAAGCAACTGTTGATTTTGGATGAAGGGATTCAGAGGGTCTCACCTTCACTCTTAAAAAAAATAATTTTCCATTCTTTCCAATCTTTCTTTAATGAATTCCACTCTTCATTCCCCTCAAACTGCTTCTTTTTGCCTGGGGAGGAACAAACACCCCTGGGGAAAGAGGTAAGTAACTTTGTTTAAAGAATCAAACAACCATGGCAGACTTCAAATGCTGAAAACACTTTGAGGGCCCCAAATAGAGGAAGATTCACAATTCGAAACCTGACAGTATGCCCCCATGAGAAAAGGTATTTCCTAATCTAGATAGAAAAGACCCCAGTATAGAATTTTAACCCAGTTAACACACAGAAGAATTCAGCTCTAAAGCAAAAGGTTTAGTCTAATGGAGCTGTCCTTTAAGCACAACACACACACACACACACACACACACACACACACACACACACACACACACCCACACACACACCAATGCCACCAAGTAAAGAGAAGTAGATTAAATGGAATGTTTCAGCTCCAAGTATACTTTCCAGGGAAAAACTGAAAAGGTCTCAAATAAATAGGGAAGGAGTTAGAACACACATGTACTTCAACAAAACAGAAGGCTTCAGAACAGCTCCCAGAGTCTACATGCTAAAACTACAAGACTCATGGAAAAAAAAAAAAAAAGACCTAAATAGTTGGAGAGATACACTGTGTTTATAGACTGAAAGACTCAATATTGTTAAGAAGTCAATTCTTTCCAAATTGAACTATAGACTCAGTGCATTTTCAATCAAAATCCCAGCAAGATTTTTTTGTAAATACTGACCAATTAATTGTAAAATTCATAAAACAAAGGAAAAATAGACAAAATTTTTTTTTTAAAAACAACAAACTTAAAAAAAAAAAAAGAACAAATTTGGAGAAATCACACTATGTGATTTCAGGACAGTATGGTTTTCAGTGAAAGGACAGATACATATATCAATGGAACAGAAGACAGAGACCAAAGATAAATTCATTTATATATGAATACACATACACTCACTGATTTTTGACAAAGGTGTAAAAACAATTCAATGGAGAAAGGACAGTCTTATCAACAAATGGTATTGGAACCAATTGAGATCCATATGCAACAAAAGAAACTTTGATACACACCACTACCTTACACAAAAATTAACTAAAAACAAGTCAAAGACCTAAATATAAAATGTAGAACTATGAAAGTTTTAAAAGAAAACACATTAGAAATCCTTGCACCTTTGGATTAGGCAAAGACAATACATATGGCATGATATTAAAACCATAACCCATATAAGAAAAAATTAACAAACAGAATTTCACTTAAAAATTTTAAACTGTTCTTTGAAAGGCACTGTTAAAAGAATGAAAAGATAATCTACTGATGGGAAGAAAATATTTGCAAATCATTTATCTTATATCTCACAACTTGGATCTAGACTATGTAAAGAACTCTTTAAACTCAACAATAAAAAATAACCCAATTAAAAAAACCCAAAAGATGAGAACATACAGTTCACTAAAGATTATATGGATATGAGAAATAAGTACATAAAAATGCAAACTGAAACCACAATGAGATGCCATTACATCTTATCAGAACTGGTGGGGGGGGGGAGGCTGGAGCCTGATAATACCAAATGGTGACAAGGCTAAGGAGCAACTTGAATGCTCATGCATAGCTAGTGGAAATGCAAAATGGTACAATTTGCATTTGCAAATGGTATAAAAACAATTTGGCAGTTTTTATAAAGGTCAAATAAACAGTGACCATAAGACCCAGCAATCTCACCCCTAGATATGTGCTCAAGCAAAATGAAAACCATGTTCACACAAAAAAGCCTGTGTGTGAATGTTTATAGTGGTTATGCTGGAGGTCCCCAAGACAATGCCCAGATTCAGTGATTCACTTGAAGAACTCACAGGACTCAGCATATAATTAGTTATACTTAGGATTAAGATTTAACGCAGAGAAAGGAAACAAAGCAAAACCAGCAAAGGAAAAAGGCACATGGGGTAAAATTGGAAACCTGATGAAAACTTCCAGGAGTCCTCTCCCAGCAGGATGCATGCACTTAATCCTTCCATCAGTGAAATTTATGACAGTGTATGTGAAGTACTATCTACCAGTGAAACTTCCCTGACATAGGAGTACAAGGTTTTATTGGGGGCTGGTCATACAGTCACAGTAGCTTACAGCATGTGCCAAAATTCCATACTTCTTTAAGGAAGGAAGGTGTTTAGCATACAGTTTAGGCACATAAATCACCCTCATCAGTTAGAGAATGGTGGGAACACTCTCAAAATCCAAGTTCCAGACAATAGCCAAGAGCCAACCTTGCAAACAGGCTTCCTAGCAACAGCAATCTTAAGCCTGTTATGCTAACTCTTTGCTACACAGTGGCTTTATTTGTAACTGCCAAAGTTGGAAACAATCCAAATAGTCAATTAACTGGGGAATGGATAAACAAACTGTAGTACATTTATATGATGGAATATTACTCAGCAATAAAAAGAAATGAATTAATGCTACCTACAACAACATGGATAAATATCAAATGCATGTTTGATATTAAGTAAAAGAAGCCAAGGGGCTTCCCAGGTGGCTGAGTGGTAAAGAATCCGCTGCCAATGAAGGAGACTTAGGAGACGTGGGTTCAATCCCTGGGTCGGGAAGACCCCCTGGAGGAGGAAATGGCAATCCACTCCAGTAATTCTTGCCTGGAAAATCCCATGGACAGAGGAGCCTGGTGGGTTACGGCCTATGGGGTTGCAAAGAGTTGGGCATGACTGAGTGACTGAGCACACACACACACACAAAAGAAGTCAAATTCAAAAGGCAACAGGCTATGGTATTCTGGAAAACACAAAATAGATCAGTGGTTGCTAAAGGGCTAAGACTGGGGGGGAGTTTGAATACAAAGGGATAGCATGATGGAATTTTTCAGGAATGATGGAACCATCCTGGTTCTTGATTTTGGTGATGGTTGTAATGTGCTGTGCATTAAAACTCAGAGATGTATAAAAGTGATTTTACCAACTTTATTGGGTAAAAGTGATTTTTACTACATTTTAAATGTTTATAAAAGTAAAATACAGTTCCCCATATTAAACATGAATAAAATCAAAATCAAAAGAAGAAACATGACAGTGTTAATGTAAATAACACAAAAATAATTCCAGAGCAGGCAAAAAACTACAAAACCCAGCATATTAATATAAAAACAGAACACAAGCAACAAGAAAAATCTGCCAAAAAGATCTGCATCTTCAGATGAACTTAAAAAGAATATCAAGTTAATTTATCAAATGCTTGGAGACAAAATGATAGAACAGGAAAATGAGATAAAAAGACTGAAGAGCTATGCAATAAAAATAAAAGCTAAGATCCAATCACCAATCTCTTTGTATCTGAATTCAAGTTATCACTGGGTATTGTTCATCTCTCTTTGCTGCTGTTAAAAATAGGATTATTTTTTACTATGATACTTTCTACCTGGCTCTGTATATGTAGCAGAGGCTCAGCAAGGTAAGGCCATGGGTCAATCCAGCTGCCTGCTTTGCAAATAAAGTTTTTTTGGAACACAGACATGTTCATTTTATTTACGTATTTTCTATGGCAGCTTTCATGCTACAGGAGGAAATTTGGGTAGCTATAACAGAAGTTGTAAGATCTAAAATATTTATCATCTGGCCCTTATACAAAAAGTTAGCCAATCTCTAATATGTAAGAAAGCTATTTGTAATTTTGTGAGGTAAAATACATATCACATAATTTTACCCGTTTTAAAGTGTATAATTTAGTGGCATTTAGTTCAATTCATAATGTTGCATAATCATTATCTTTCTTTTAGTTTCAAAGCGTTTTCGTCACCCCAAAGGGAACATTGTACCCATTAAGCAATCACTCTCCATTTCTCCCTTCCCCAATCCCTGGCTACCACTCATCTGCTTTCCTATGTATTTTTCTATTTTGAATACTGCACATGAATGAAATCATTTAATGTATGATCTTTTGTGTCTGACTTCTTTCATTTAGCATAATGTTTTAGACATTCATCCAGGACGTAGTTCCTTTTTATCCACTGAATAACATTCAACTGTATGGATATACTACATTTTGTTTACCCATCATCAGTTGATAGACATTCTGGTGACTGTGCACTGAGCTGCTATAAACATTCACAAAAAAATTTTTGTTTCAATACCTGCTTTCAATTCTCCTGGTAGTCTAAGAGTGAAACTGCTTGGTCACATGGTATGACTCAACACAGCCATGAGAAATTCTGTTTATAACTTTCTATGGAACTACCAAACAATTTTTACAGTGACCATACCATTTTACACTTCCAACCAACAATGTTTGAGGGTTCAGATTTCTTCACATCCTCACTCATACTTATTTTCCTTTAAAGGAAGTTTTACGATAACTATCCTAGTGGGTGTAAAGTAGATACACACTGTGGTTCTGCTTTGCATTCCCTAATGACCAACAGTGTTAGTCATTCAGTCATGTCTTTGCGACTCCAAGGACTGTAGCCTGCCAGGCTCCTCTGACCCCTGAATTCTCCAGGCAAGAATACTGGAGTGAGTTGCCTTTCCCTTCACCAGGGAATCTTCCTGACCCAGGGATCAAACCCAGGTTTCCATCATTGCACATAGATTCTTTGCTGTCTGAGCCACCAGAGAGCAAACTGACAACATCCGCTGGATCATAAAAAAAGCAAGAGAATTCCAGAAAAACATCTACTTCTGCTTCACTGACTATGCTAAAGCCTTGACTATGTGGATCACAACAAATTATGGAAAATTCTTAAAGAGATGGGAATACCAGATCACCTTACCTGACTCCTGAGAAACCTGTATGCAGGTCAAGAAGCAATAGTTAGAACTGGAAATGGAACAGTAGACTGGTTCCAAATTGGGAAAGGAGTACATCAAGGCTGTATACTGTCACCCTGCTTATTAAATTTCTATGGAGAGTACATCATGTGAAATGCTGGGCTGGATGAATCACGAGCTGGAATCAAGACTGCCAGGAGAATTGTCAACAACCTCAGATATGCAGATGATACCACCCTTATGGCAGAAAGCAAAGAGGAACTAAAGAGCCTCTTGATGAAGGTGAAAGAGGAGAGTGAAAAAGCTGGCTTAAACTATTTACAATAGCTAGGACTTGGAAGCAACCTAGATGTCCATTGGCAGATGAATGAATAGGCAAGTTGTGGTGTATATACACAATGGAATATTACTCAGCAATAAAAAAAAAGAATGCATTTGAGTCAGTTCTAATGAGATGGATGAAACTGGAGCCTATTATATATAGTGAAGTAAGCCAGAAAAAGAAACACCAATACTGTATATTAACACATATATATCCCTGGTAGCTCAGACGGTAAAGTGTCTGCCTACAATGTAAGAGACCTGGGTTCAATCCCTGGGTTGGGAAGATCCCCTGGAGAAGGAAATGGCAATCCACTACAGTATTCTTGCCTGGAAAATCCCATGGACGGAGGAGCCTGGTAGGCTACAGTCCATGGGGTTGCAAAGAGTCGGACATGACTGAGTGACTTCACTTTCACTTTCATGGGATTTAGAAAGACAGTAATGACGACCCTATATGCAAGAGAGCAAAAGAGATAGAGATGTAAAGAACAGACTTTTGGACTATGTGGAAGAAGGAAAGGGTGGGACAATATGAAAGAACGGCAGTGAAACACGTATATTACCATAAGTAAAACAGATGACCAGTGTAAATCCGATACATGAAGCAGGGCACGCAAAGCTGGTGCTCTGGGACAACCCAGAGGGATGGGGTGGGGAGGGAGGTGGGAGGGGGATTCAGAATGGTGCGACTCATGTACACACAGGGCTGATTCACATCAATGTGTGGCAAAAACCACCACAATATTGTAAAGTAATTTGCCTCCAATTAAAATAAATAAATCAATTTTTTTAAAAACTGGCTTAAAACTCAACATTCAAAAAACTAAGATCATAGCATCCAGTCCCATCACTGCATGGCAAACAGATCGGGAAACCCTGGGAGATAGTGAAGGACAGGGAAGCCTGGCATGCTGCAGTCCCGGGAGTTGCAAAGAGTCAGACATGACTTAGTGACTGAAAGACAGAGAAGCAAAAATGTTAATACCCTGGAAGTCAACTGGAGGCTTTAGAGCATAGGAATGACCTAATCTGATTAAGGTTTTTTAAAACTACTACTCTGGCTTCCACTCAGAAAGACTGAGAAAGAAGGTACAAAGATGGAAGTAAAGAAGTTAGGAGGTTACTGCAGTAATCCTGCAAGAAATATTGGTGACCTGGAGAGTATGATGGCAGTGGAAGTGTGAAATTTGAATGAATATGGGATTTTGAAGGAAAAGCCATAATAATTTCAGAAAAACTAGAAACAGGGTTGTGAGTGGGGAAAAAACTAATGAAGGTTAAGATGGTTCCTAGGTTTCTGATGAAGGTAAGATGGTTCCTAGGGAGCAATGAGGTGAATGTTGCCATATGTGACACAGAGAAACCATGGAAGGTTGGAGAGAGGGAGGCAAAATTGAATTTAAGATGCTTATTTGAAATCTGAGTAAAACTACTGGATACCTAGGTCTGTAATTCAAGATAGAGGTCAGGTTAGGACATGCATGAAGTATGCGACTAGGTTAAATTACCTAAGGAGCAAATGTAGATAAAGAAGAGAGAATTGAGACCTAGAATTTCACTCCACATCAAAAGCTGTCAAAATAATGTATATTTATGCTATTTTTTATACTTGTCTTTTTCAAAGACAATGATATCAGATAAGAGGGCTTTTATTTTTTAGTACCTCCCTCTTCATATTAGGATAATCTTAGCACAGAAGAGAGACAACCCTGGTAGAGGGGAGGAGGGATTAGGATAGAGGTGGTGAAGGAGGATATGTGGGAGGGAGGAGGAAGGGAAATACTGGTTTGAGAGAGGAGGAGATCCAGATATTTCAGAATATTTCTACAGAAGTCCTATGTAACATCCTATATTCTAATTATTTGTCCTTGAGTGGTGTGAAAGTTTCTTTATGGGCAAAAATTATGACCCTCATCTTTGTGCCCTGCCAAGTGCCTGGCAAACAACAATCTTTCAATGAACATTACTGAATGGCTATAAAGGAGTGACTTACTCACACTCAGTCCAACTGCTACTTACTAGGGAAGGAGGGACTAGTATCTAGGTTTCAGGACAGCCAGATGTTCTAAACTCACTTCAGTCTGTCATTCAAAGGACTACACATTCAGACAGTCCACTACTCATCCTATCTATATATTTTATTTTCTCTTTATCATCCTGTCTGGACTCTAAGTCTGATGATTTCATTGCCTTAACTGTAAATCTAATGATCTACCCAAAGTTCACTTTGCCTCAGCCTATCCAGAACCTGTGCATCCAGCTTGTCTTCAGTTCAGTTAAGTCGCTCAGTCGTGTCCGACTCTTTGCGACCCCATGAATCGCAGCACGCCAGGTCTCCCTGCCCATCACCAACTCTCAGAGTTCACTCAAACTCACATCCATCGAGTCGGTGATGCCATCCAGCCATCTCATCCTCTGTCATCCCCTTCTCCTCCTGCCCCTAATCCCTCCCAGCATCAGAGTCTTTTCCAATGAGTCAACTCTTCACATGAGGTGGCCAAAGTACTGGAGTTTCAGCTTTAGCATCAGTCCTTCCAAAAGAACACCTAGGACTGACCTCCTTTAGAATGGACTGATTGGATCTCCTTGCAGTCCAAGCGACTCTCAAGAGTCTGCTCCAACACCACAGTTCAAAAGCATCAATTCTTCGCCGCTCAGCTTTCTTCACAGTCCAACTCTCACATCCATACATGACCACAGGAAAAACCATGGACCTTTGTTGGCAAAGTAATGTCTCTGCTTTTGAATATGCTATCTAGGTTGGTCATAACTTTCCTTCCAAGGAGTTAGCGTCTTTTAATTTCATAGCTGCAATCACCATCTGCAGTGATTTTGGAGCCCTCAAAAATAAAATCTGACACTGTTTCCACTGTTCCCCCATCTATTTGCCATGAAGTGATGGGACCAAATGCCATGATCTTAGTTTTCTGAATGTTGAGCTTTCAGCTTGTCTTACTTCTCCCATAAAAACTCTCTCCACCAGTCCCTCAAATATCACCATCCTCCCATACACCAGCTAGACACACACATACACTTTCTGTAACATCCTACAGTCTGATATCTGTCCTTACAACTACATTAAAGCTGCTTTCTCAAGTTTACCAAAGGTCTTTGTAACAGTTAAAGTATAATTTGCAAAATGGTCAAATCGTGACTCTCATTATTCAGTCACTCAGTTGTGTCTGACTCTTTGCAACCCCATGGACTGTAGCACGCCAGGCTTCCCTCTCCTTCACCATCTCCCAGAGCTTGCTCAAACTCATGACCCTCCCTTGAGTCAGTGATGCCATCCAACCATCTCATCCTCGCCGTCCCCTTCTCCTCCTGCCCTCAATCTTTCCCCACATCAGGGTCTTTTCTAATCAGTCAGCTCTTTGCATCAGGTGGCCAAAGTACTGGAGCTTCAACTTCAGCGTCAGATCTTCCAATGAACATCCAGGATTTATTTCCGTTAGGATTGACTGGTTTAATCTCCTTGCAGGAGACTCTCATACAGACATGAAATGAATATGAGAAAGGTTTTATTTAACTCATTAATAAATGAAGCAACCAGTAAGATGTTAAATCTGGTTCAAATGAGAATCTGACTCTCAGAGGTTTATACTGTCCAGTCTATGAAATTCATTTGCATGGCATGAACAGGAATAACTGCACTGGTACAGGTAGGGAACATCTGTTCCATGATTGGTTTTCTACAACTTAACTTTTGCCCCTTTTTGCAGAGTTGTAAATCAGTCTAGTCAACCAAGGACAAAAATACATATCTCTAAATCAAAGTAATAGAATTCTTAGAGGGCCCTCTAGGTCCTAGAGAGTCCAATGCCCATTCAGATACACAGTATTTAGGGCATTCAGATACACAGTAATTTCTTCTGCCCATTTTCAAGTCTTTGACAAATTTTTCCTGCATAACTGTGAAAACTCATTCTAACCTGCCTTCTTTAGCACAATGAGGGAAAATTATTACCACCTTTGGTTTCCATGATACATCATTCTCCTGACTCCTCTGATTTTCTTCAGTCTCACCAGTTCCTATTCATCTTAAATACAGTATTCTTCCAGGTACTGATGGGTCTGATTCCATCCAGTATCATCAGTTATGCTTAACCTATTAATTGTATAGGAATTATTCCCATGACCACAGCTCTAACGTCTATGATCCCCAAACTTGAACTTCTATTTCCTCCATTTCCCATGCTGGTATCTTAGCAGCACATCAAATTCATCATGAGCTTAGGTGATACATATTTAGATAGATCATCTAAATATGATATATGCCTGTGTTTTCTAACTTAATTAATGTCTAATTGTCAAAGAGGCATATAACATGAGAAGCTTATATTCTACTCTCTCCCTCATACTCCACTATGAAAACTGCCTTTTACAGACAGTCACCTAAGCTATCCATTGCACCTCTACAGTTACTCTCTTGCAACCTTCCCCTTCCTTACAGCCCTTTCCCTAATTCAAGTCTGTATTATCTTTCAAGTGAACTGCTGATAAAGCTTCCACACTGTTACTTGGTCTCTTTCCTCCATCATTCACTCAGATGCCAAAGTTATATTTCCCTAAACGGAGTCAAAGTTTTTCTGACTTGGTCCTACTTTCTGATCTGAGTTTTCAAACTCAGTTTTGTTTTAGGGCATCCACCTACTTCCTACTTATTCTTCTTCAGCTCAGTCAAGCTGAGGCATACAACTTCAGCTCAGATATCAGGTTCACAATGACTGATTCAGAATTGGCCCAAACAGAGCCACTGAAGTGCCACAGACTTTTGCTGCTACTTCTGGGACAGAAACAAATGCTTTTTTACTCTATATCTGCTATTGTCATTGCTGTATTTTACCACCAGAGGACAGACTGCCTGAAAAGCCAATGTAGAATAAGTCAAGTTTGGAGATGCTGAGACTTCAGCCCTTCTGAGCCCTAGCATCAAGCCATGTCTGAAGCCAATTTCCCTTGGATCATTCAATTACACTTGGCAATAAACCCTCTTTCTGCTTAAGCCCATCTGAGTAAGGCAACCATCTAAACCACTGAACCAAAAGAATACTAAATAACACCTATCTTTTTATGTACCCATATGATTCAGTTACATCAACCTCCTCACCAGTATCAAAATATAGAACCTTCCCTTATGTTATTTCCTCAGTCTGGAATTCCCTTCCCTCTTTCCTCTGTTTAATAAGATCCATCTCCTACTTCAATGCCTCAGTGAAGCAATCCCTAGAGGCTGGGAAAAGAAGCAGAAGACCAGATTACACAGAGATTTTAAACCATGCTATGGCTTTTTCAACCTTTGTGTGTGCTTAGTCACTTAGTCGTGTCTGACTCTTTGCAACCCCATGGACTGTAGCCCACCAGGCTCCTCTGTTCTTGAGATTCTCCAGGAAAGAATAGTGAAGTGAGTTGCCATGCCCTTCTCAAGGGGATCTTCCCAACCCAGGGATCAAACCCAGGTCTCCCGCATTGTAGGCAGATTATCAGCTGAGCTACCAGGGAAGCCCCATTTGAACCTTTATGTAAGGGTAAATAAATGTCATCAAAAGTTAGTAAAGGACATGATCATATTAGCAATTTTAAAAGTTTACTCTGGTTGTTGTGTAAAGGAGGAATCAGAGAAGAGCAAACAATAGTTTATAAACTATGAAAAATCTATGCAAAAAGACAGTAGGATAGACTAAAGTGGCAATGGAGACAGAAGAATGTTATTTCTGTGATTATTTCTGAATATATCCCTCCTACGTTGCAAACACCCTGAGGACAGAGAATTTATCTGTTGACTACCATTTTATTGAGATAAATTAGCAAAGTGATTGGCATACACTGAAAGTGAAAGTCACTCAGTCGTGTCTGACTCTTTGTAACCCCATGGACTACAGTCCATAGAATTCTCCAGGCCAGAATACTGGAGTGGGTAGCCATTCCCTTTAGTAGCCATTCCCTTCTCCAGGAGATCTTCCCAATACAGGGAATGAACTCAGGTCTCCTGCATGGCAGGCAGATTCTTTACCAGCTGAGCCAGAGAAGCACAAGAATACTGGAGTGGGTAGCCTATCCCTTCTCTAGCAGATTTTCCCAACCCAGGAATCGAACCGGGGTCTTCTGCATTGCAGGCAGGTTCCTTACGAACTGAGCTACCAGGGAAGCCTGGCACACAGTAGAAGCACACATCTATTTGTTGAATAAATTAATACACAATTAACAACCTAACATGTAAACTATATGAGCAACTAGGCAAATGGCAATGTTATTTACGAAGATCAGAAACACAAGAAAAATCAGTTTGGGGTTTTTGTTTGTTTTTGAGAAAGAGGTAAGGGAAAAGATGAACTTGGTTTTGAGCAAACTGAGTTTAGGGTAATAAACCCTCCATAAGATTCAAATATGGAGGGAATATTATAGTGGACACATATCTGGGGATCAGGTGAGAGATCTGGGCTGAGGATACTAATTTGTCAATTCTGAGCATATAGATAGTAACCAACTTTATGAAGAGAAAAGATTACCTCAAAATGATGAAAAGAGGGTAGAGACTACAGATTTAAGGAGCACTTAAGGGTTTCCCTGGTGGCTCAGAGGTTAAAGCGTCTGTCTGGAATGCAGGAGAGCCGGGTTTGATCCCTGGGTCGGGAAGATCCCCTGGAGAAGGAAATGGCAACCCACTCCAGTACTCTTGCCTGGAGAATCCCATGGAGGGAGGAGCCTGGTGGGCTACAGTCCATGGGGTCACAAAGAGTTGGACACGACTGAGCGAATTCACTTCTAAGGGTTGAAAAGAGAGAAACGGAAGTAAAGGAAGGTCGCTAACAACTCTGGCAGAAAAACAAACACAGGAGAGTCCTCTAACCAAAGCAGAAGGAAGAACAGGATGGTATGGTCAAATGTGTCAAAAATTTAAAAGTCCAGGAATGAAAAGTTTTAAAGTATCCTTTGAATGAAAACAGTTTTGGTGGAGAAGATGGGGGTAAAACCAAGTTTAGAGTGGGTTCAAGGTTGAGCAGGAGATAAAGATATGGAGTCAGCCAGTATTAGACCCATGTTTGTGTTAGACATTCTTGTTCAGGAAGTGTGGTTATAAAGGAATTGAGAAGTAAAGCTTCAGGAGAGGAATGTCAAGGGTAGGTTTTGTTCCTATTTGGTTTTTTGTTGTTATTTCTTTATCTTTTTGTAGAATTTGGTTTCAAGCAGGTTTAAATGTTGTTTGGAAGCAACTTAAAAAGAGGACAGGGTTAAATAAAAGGTGAAACAGAATAATCAAAAATGAGCTTCATGATGCATACATATATCATATCATATTGTATATCTTAAACATACAGTTTCAAATTTGTCAATTATACTGAGTTGGCCAAAAAGTTCATTCAAGTTCATCTGCATGTCAATAATATGGCTAAAAAATAAGAGCGAAGTTTATAAAATAGAGTACACATAAAGAAATTGGGATTTTTAAGGCATTTACTTTTATATAATTTTTAAAGGTTACATTCCATTTACAATCATTACAAAATACTGGCTATTTTCTCCATGTTGTACAATACATCCTCACAGTGTACCTTACACTCAATAGTTGTTACCTCCTCCTCTCCCTTTCTACTAGTGAACACTACTTTGTTATCTGTATCTGTGATTCTGTTTATTTTTTGTTATATTCACTACTCTGTTGTATTTTTTAGATTCCATATATAACTGGTATCATACAGCATTTCTTTCTCTGTCTGACATTTCATTTACCCTCCAAGTCTATCTATGTTATTGCAAACACCAAATTTTCTAATGGCTGAATTTTATTTAATTTTGTGTGTGCGTATATACACACCACATCTTCTTTATCCATTTTTATCTATTCAGATGCTGATGAACACTTAGGTTGCTTCCATATTTTGGCAATTGTAAACAATGTTGCTATGAGCACTAGATTCATGTAACTTTTCAAATTAGAAAATCCTAAAGACACTACCGGAAAACTGCTAGAGCTGATCAATGAATAGGATAAAAGTTGCAGGATACAAAATTCACGCGCAAAAATCTTTTGCGTTTTCATATACTAACAACAAAAGAGCAGAAAGAGAAATTAAGAAAGCAATCAAATTTACTATTGCATCAAAAAGAATAAAATACCTAGGACTAAACTGACTTAAGGAAGCAAAAGACATGTACTCCAAAAACTATAAGATGCTGATGAAAGAAATCAAAGATGACACCAACAGATGGAAAGATGTACTGTATTCTTGGGTTGAAAGAATCAACACTGTCAAAACAACTATATTACCCAAGGCACTCTACAGATTCAGTGCAATCCCTATCAAATTACTAATAGCATTTATCACAGAACTAGAATAAAAATTTTTACATTTGTATGGAAACAAAAAGACCATGAAGTACATCTTTCCATCTGTTTGTGTCATCAAAACTATGTTGAATAAAGGTGGTGAGAGTGGACATACTTGTTTTGTTCCTAATCTTAGAGGAAAAGTAGCTTTTTACCACTGAGTATGCTAGAGGGACAGGGAGGCCTGACGTGCTGCAGTCCATGGGGTCGCAAAGAATCAGACACGACTGGGCAACTGAACAACAACAGCAACATGCTAGCTGTGAGTTTGTTATATATGGCCTTTAGTATGCTGAGGTATGTTCCTTCTATGCCCACTTTCTGGGGGATTTTATTATAAACGGATGTTGAATTTTATCAAAAGCCTTCTTCTGCGTCTTCTGATATGGTTTTTATTCTTCAATTTGTTGATGGGGTGTATCATACTGATTGATTTGTGGATATTGAAAAATCCATGCATCACTGAATAAATTCCACTTGATCATGGCGTATGACCCTTTTAATGTTTTGTTGGATTCAGTTTAATAATCTTTTGTTGTTGATTTTTCCATCTATGTTCATCAGTTATATTGGCCTGTAATTGTCTTTTCTTTCTTTTTTTTTCTTTTGTGGTGCCTTTTTCTGATTGGTATTAGGGTGGTGGTGGCTTCACAGAATGAGTGAAGAAGTGTTTCTTCCAGATTTTTGGATTTGTTTCAGAAAGATAAGTGTTAACTCTTCTCTGAATGTTGGATAGAATTTGCCTGTGAAGCCATCTGGTCCTGGACTTTTGTTTATTGGGAGTTATTTAATCAACGACTGAATTTCAGTACTTATAACTTGTCTGCTTGTACTTTCTATTTCTTCCTGGTTCAGTCTTGGGAGATTCGCACCTTACTAAGAATTTGCTAATTTCTTCTAGGCTGTTCATTTTATTGGCATATAGTTGCTTGTAGTAATCTCTTACAGTCTTTTGTACTTTTGTGGGGTAATGTATCCTTTTTCATTTCTAACTTTACTGATTTGAGCCCTCTCCCTTTTTTTCTTGATGAGTCTGGTTTGTTGTTACTGTTTTGTCACTCAGTCATGTCCGACTCTTTGCAACCCATGGACTGCACCACACCAGGCTTGCTCAAACTCATGTCCATTGAGTTGGTGATACCACCCAACCATCTCATCCTCTGTCACTCCCTTCTCCTCTAGCCCCCAATCTTTCCCAGCATCAGGGTCAGCTCTTCACATCATATAGCTGAAGTACTGGAGCTTCAGCTTCAGCATCAGTCCTTCTAATTAACAGTCAGGGTTGATTTCCTTTAGGATTGACTGCTTAATCTCCTTGCAGTCCAAGGGATTCTGAAGAGTCTTCTCCAGCACCACAGTTCAAAACCATCAATTCTTAAGCACTCAGCCTTCTTTATGGTCCAAATCTCACACCTGTACCTGACTACTGAAAAACCCATAGTTTTGACTATATGGACCTCTGTCAGCAAAGTGATGTCTCTGCTTTTTAATATACTGTGAATCTGGCTAAATGTTCATTAATTTTGTTTATCTTTTCAAAGAACTACCTTTTAGCTTCATTGATCTTTTTATTGTTTTCTTGGTCTCTATTTCATTTATTTCTGGTCTTTACGATTTTATTACTTCTGCTAACTTTGGGTTTTGCTTGTTCTTCTTTCAGTTGCCTTAGAAAGCACCCATTTTAAATGAAAATTACAGTAACATCAAAAGGTAATTTTGTTAATTTTCTTATGCAAAATAGATTTTTAAGATTTGTTTTTCTGTTAAATCCAAAAATCTAGGAAATTTTGTTAATTAAAGGAAATAGTACAAAGAAAAGAAGACCAAAACCCACAAGATAGCCTGAATGCCAAGTTAAGGAGTTTGCACCTTATTCTATGGTCAATAAGTAAGGTAGCAAAGTTGTTTAAACATAAAACTATTGACTCCAGGATGTCATTTCATTAACAAACAGTAACTGAGTTACCACTATATGAAAGCACTTTTCTGATGCTGAGAGAAAAGTCTAAAACTCTGTCCCTCCTTTTTATATAGTCGTCAGTGGAAGAAAGTCTGTCTCTACTCATTATTTACATCTTTACCTATCTATTATTCATCAAGGGCAATATTTAGTAGTAAAAAAAAAAATCCTTTTTAAAAGGAAAATATGAGATTCCTATCAGTTCAGTCCCGTTGCTCAGTCGTGTCCGACTCTTCGCAGCCCCATCGACTGCAGCATGCCAGGCCTCCCTGTCCATCACCAACTCCCAGAGTTTACCCAAACTCGTGTCCATTGAGTCGGTGATGCCATCCAACTGTCTCATCCTCTGTCACCCCCTTCTCCTCCCGCCTTCAATCTTTCCCAGCATCAGGGTCTTTTCCAATGAGTCAATTCTTCACATCAGGTGGCCAAAGTATTGGAGTTTCAACTTCAGCATCAGTCCCTCCAATGAATATTCAGGACTGATTTCCTTTAGGATGGACTGGTTGGATCTCCTTGTTATTCAAGGGATTCCTATACTTATCAGTTTTAGTCTTAAAATGCTAAAACTGTAGGCATTTAAGTAGATACTATTTACCTAGGACTTTCAATTTAAGAGCAAACAGCAAATAAGCACTTCCTAGTATGACTTAGTAGTAGCAGTAGTAGCACCACTCACATTTTAAGCATTTTACATCTTTTAACTAATTTAATTCCCCTAACAATATTATGAAGAGAGACTTATTACTATATTATTGTTAAGATATGAATAGATTAGAATATATAACATGCATTATCTTTTTCCAGAATCAATGATGACACCAATTCTGCTAATGAAAATGTTTTATATACAGTTGCTGTATTATTCTCATGAGCACACAAATATCCTGTAATTTCTCTCATCTTTAAAAAAAAAAATCTTCTCTTGAGTTCACCTTCTTCTACACCATTTCTCTGATTCCCCCCCAATGGAAAACTTAAAAGAGCTATCTATGTGAGTTATCCCCACCTTCTCTCCTCTCAGCCTCTCTCAAGCCAGTCCAAAAAGGCTTTTGCCCCTGACACTACTGAAACCACTTTAGTCAAGATTATGATCTCAAAATGCTAAATATGATTCTTAATTTTCAGTCTTCATCTCACACGACGAGCAACCTGACAAAGGTCAAACATTTTCTTTGAGCCACTCTCCTTCTTTCCTTGGCTTCTATAACACCATTATCTTCAGGTTTTCTTAGCTTACCAGATGTTCTTTCTCAAACTCCTATGCTACTTCTTCCACACGTCCACAATTTAAATACATTCAAGTACCCAGGCTCAGTTCTTTTCTATCTATACAAATTCACATAATGTTTTCATATAGTCTCACAGCTCTACTAGAATGTATCTTTAACACTGCAGAGATATTTTAGCTATTCTGTTTAATGTCCTGCACCTAAAAGTGTCTAGCACATAGTAGATCCATACAATATATTTGGTCAATATATGAATGGATTAATAGTTTTAAATGTTATCTATAAAGTGATGAATCTCTAATTTATACCTCCTGCCAGGATCTCTAACCTTAACTCTAGACATATCTATCTGCTATCTCCACTTGGATGCATAATAAACATCTCACACTAACCAAGTTCAAAAGAAAACTCAAATCACCCTCTCAATGGCTTCTTCAACTGACCACTTAGTAAAGATCAGTTCCACCCTTCTAGATTCTCAATACAAATTTTGAAATTATTCCTAATTCCTTTTCTCTCACACCAGATCTGTCAATAAATACTGTGAATTCTGCCTTCAAAATACACTCAGCACTTGACTTCTTCTCCCTACGTCCACCACAATCACTATGGTCCAAGTTATTATCATATCTCACCTGGATGAATGCAATTGACTCCTAACCTGTCTTATTGCTTCTTGTCCACCTCCACCCCACAATTTGGGCCTGTTCTCAGAACCACGGCCAGAGAAGTTTAAAAAAAAAAAAAAAAACACCTTCAGTCAAATCACATCACTTTTCTGCTCATAATCTTAAAATTATTCCTATTTTCGTCTGAGTAAAGGCCCAAATCTTGAAAACTGCCTATAAAGCTCTACTCAGTCTGGCCCTATTACATCTCTGACCTCATACACTACTATTCCTCTCACTCTGTTCCAGTCACATTGGCTTCTTCTGCTGTTCCTTCCAAAGGTTAAGCATATTCCACCTCAGGCCCTTTTTCTTAGTTCTTTCTCCCTGGAATGCTTTTCCCTAGATATCTGTAATCTACTTGTTTCATCATCCTGCTCAACTGTCCCTTTCTCTGAGTTTTTCCCTATCACCATATTTTAAACTCCCAATTCCAATCCCACTCCCTTGTACACATAAAAGCTGTATTTCCGCACATCATTTATCATCTACTACATTACTACATACTTTCTGGGACATGTGCTAGAAAAGGACAAGAATTTCTATTTGTTTCATTCACTACTGTATCCCTGGTGTTTAAAGCTGTGGCTGTAAGTGATTATGAGTGAAATCGCTCAGTCGTGTCAGACTCTTTGAGACCCCCAAAGACTATACAGTCCATGGATTTCTCCAGGCCATTATACTGGAGTGCGTAGCCTTTCCCCTTGCCAGGGGATCTTCCCAATCCAGGGATAGAACCCAGGTCTCCTGCTTTGCAGGGGGATTTTTTACCAGCTGAGCCACAAGGGAAGCCCTGGTATACAGTAGGTGATCAATACTCTGTTGAAAGAATGCTTTCATTTCCACCACAGGGCCTAATAATCATCTGGCCTGGCATGTCAGGAAAAGATCATAAAGCTTCTCTAAGATTTCTTCCAGTGCTCTAAATCCTGGAAGGATTATACTTTGCCTAGAAAGAAAAACTGTGCTTTGTCTATTCAACCACAAGGAGGAGTTGAGAGGAAGAACTGAGCAAAGAAATGTCCCTTGCTTTTCCTCTGGCAACCTCAAGGTGGAAGAAAACTGGATTTGGAGGGGACTCTACTGAATGAATGATTTTCTCCATACTATGAGTTAACACACAAACGCAAACACTGAAGACCGCAACCCCAAATGCCACAGAGGCCAAGGAAATCAACACACGGGCCATTGAGAACTGGAAGGGTGTTTCTTTAACTCCACCACTAAGAATTCTCCATAAATCCAGGGGAAGAATTCCTACAAGCGCAGAGACACGTAACTCACACCTGAAGGCCAAGGTGTTTCAGGCTGCCGGAACTCTCTCGCCTCAAGGCTATTAAGTCCGTTCTATTTAATACTTAAAGCACCTGCAATAATTAAAACAGTACGGGCAAGGCGGTGCAAGATTTCAATTCTCAGGTCTGGCTGATGGCATGTAAAGTCTTGATTCATTAAACAGCGAAATCAATTTCCCACAGGATTTTGACTCACCGCCACCTGTTGATCCCCACGTTGGAGGAGCCGGCGAACCAGGGGTCGAGTATGTAGACGCAGCGGATGGTGTCGGCGCCCTGGATGCACTCCTTCAGGGCGGGGTTGTCGTGAAGCCGGAGCCCCTTTCGGAACCAGTGCACGGCGTTCACCCCCATCCCGGGGGCTGGGGGCGGGGGGGGCGGGTGCCGCGGTGCGGCGCCGCCGAGCTCCTCAGCCGAGAAATTCAGGGTAGGAGGGTCCGGCTCATAACCGACACCTCCGAACGCAGGAGAATCGCCGCACCCAAGGAGTGAGGAAAGCAGAGCAGGGGAAGGAAAAGATGAGTCCGAGGAAGGGACTGGAGAGGGAGAGGGCGCTGGCGGCGCAGCTGGAAGATGAATGGAGGTTGCCCAGTCAGCGGAGTCCCGGTGTGACGCCCTTCAGGAGCCGGCACCCGCCGCCACCGACTGGAAAAGACGCGTAACTTCGAAGTCCCCGGACCTCTGGAGGCTGACCAAGTTCCACAAGCCCGAGACTCCACCACGGCCCGCGCGGGCGCGGGCAGCCCCAAGAGGTTCTCTGCACGGAAACCTCGCCCACCGAGGCGGCCCCTGAGGAGCAGACGGCCCCGCCTGAGGCGAGCCACCGACAAGGATGAGAGAGAATTCAGTCACTGTCGGCCACGCTGCCTCTCGGCCCGGGTAAGAGAAGTGAGGACAGAGCACGCAAGGCGGTGGTCGAGGCCGCTGGACCGCTGCCGGCCGGTGACCCGTCCCGAGGCTGCCCGGGTGACTCCGCCGCCACCGCCGCGTCAGCGGCTTCAGCCCCGCCTTCGGCTCCTCATTGGCGGGCGCGCTCCCCACGTGACCACCGGCACCTCACGTTTCTGAAGTGTGTTTACTACAGCGGCTCCGACTGGGGTATCAGCTTGCACTTCAGTCGCTTCTAGGAGGCGGCAGCTGCTCCATGTCAAATCCATCGGTCCTCTCCCAGACGCTAGACACTTTGCCTCTGTCCCTTTTCTCGGCCAACAAATCGCGGTTGCCTGAAAGCGCCCAGAGTGAGCCGAGGCCCCATGTGAGGGAAGACTTAGCCCCGCCCTCGGGGGCTGTGAACGTCCACCATTGGCTGAGACTCGCTGAGACCCGGATGAGCACGGGGATGCGGGGAGCTAGAGAGCTCGCGCTCTGCGCGTGAGGGCGCGCGTGCGCTCTCGCTGCGTTTCGGAGTCAAGGAGGGCGGGGCCGGCGATCCGGAGGGCGGGGCCGGCGATCCGGAGGGCGGGGCCGGCGATCCGGAGGGCGGGGCCGGCGATCCGGAGGGCGGGGCCGGCGATCCGGAGGGCGGGGCCGGCGATCCGAAGCGCGCTTGGGAATTCCTCCCGCGGAGTTCGCGGAAGGCGTGGAGACATCGCGGTGTCTTCCAGGAGTCGGAACGAGGATCCGGCGGGGAATGAGTGAGGGCAGGATGGAGTGGAAAGAGCAGAGTAGGAGGCTCCACATCGACTTAGAGCCCAAAACATGTGTTTCCATCCAGCTTTAGCTGGAGAACCCAACCCTACTTTGGAGTGTATAGAGCTGGCTCCCTTCTCATTCTTGTGCCCCTAGCGTTACTGGATCCTTGTACGAGCTCTGGGGAAGAGGATTAATTCGGAGGGTGGTGCCAGGCATCCCTGGAACTCCTTAATACTATCTCTGTGTTGTCAACATGTCAGCCTTCCTTTCTTACACCTAGTGCGGTTTACAGGGCTCTTTGCGATGGGGACTTTGCCTACCCCTCTAAGGACAATGAACTTCAGGCCTTGCTGTTCCTTGATTTAGTCACTAAGTCGTGTCCAACTCTTGCGACCCCATGGACTGTAGCCTGCCAGGCTCCTCTGTTCATGGGATTCTCCAGACAAGGAATGGGTTGCCGTTTCCTTCTCCAGGGGATCTTTCCCACGCAGGAATCGAACCTGGGTCTCTTGCATTGCAGGCAGGTTCTTTAGGGACTGAACTACAAGGGAATCGCTGTTCCTTAGGCATGCAATAACTTTAGGTTCATTCAACAATCACTTATTGAATGAAACTGGCACTATTTAAAGTACGGGAGGTACACAGAGAGAGGAAGAGAAAAGCCCTCTTGAAGTTCACGATGTGTCTCCTAACCTTTATACGTGCTGTTTTTCGCTCTGTAAATGCTGTTTAGAATCTGCCGCTCACTACAACACCTTTGAGCTAGGGAATATATTTCGACACAGTCAAATGTTTATTGAATGAAAGAGTGAATGAATTAATTCTGTTTGTCACCAGTGTGTTTCACAAGGCTAAAAGGAGGAAAGATATGGCAATTATTACAAACCGAGTTGTGTACCTCTAAAAGTCATGTAACCCCTAGTACCTGTGAATTTGACCTGACTTGGAAATAAGATCGTTGCAGATGATGAAATTAAGATGAGGTCATTCGGGGACCAAATCCAATGACTAGTGTCCTTATAAAAGGGGAAATTTGGATGCAGACAGCAGTCTCATACTCGGGAGAGAAGGCCTTATGGAGATTGGACTTCAGTTCAGTCAGTTCAGTTGCTCAATGGTGTCCGACTCTTTGCAACCCCATAAATCTCAGCACACCAGGCCTCCCTGTCCATCACCAACTCCTGGAGCTTACTCAAACTCATGTCCATCGAGTCGGTGATGCCATCCAGCCATCTCATCCTCGGTTGTCCCCTTCTCCTCCTGCCCCCAGTCCCTCCCAGCATCAGAGGCTTTTCCAATGAGTCAACTCTTCGCATGAGGTGGCCAAAGGACTGGAGTTTCAGCTTTAGCATCAGTCCTTCCAAAGAACACCCAGGACTGATCTCCTTTAGGATGGACTGGTTGGATCTCCTTGCAGTCCAAGGAACTCTTAAGAGTCTGCTCCAACACCACAGTTCAAAAGCATCAATTCTTCGACGCTCAGCTTTCTTCACAGTCCAACTCTCATATCCATACATGACCACTGGAAAAACCACAGCCTTGACTAGACGGACCTTAGTCGGCAAAGTAATGTCTCTGCTTTTGAATATGCTATCTAGATTGGTCATAACTTTCCTTCCAAGGAGTAAGCGTCTTTTAATTTCATGGCTGCAATCACCATCTGCAGTGATTTTGGAGCCCCCCAAAATAAAGTCTGACACTGATTCCACTGTTTTCCCATCTATTTCCCATGAAGTAATGGGACCAGATGCCATGATCTTAGTTTGGCTGCCATAAACTAAGGACCTACTCGAAACTAGGAGAGTAGCCTGGAACAGATCCTTCCCTAGTGTCTTCAGAGGGAGAATGGCCCTGCCAACGTTTTGATTTCAGACTTCCAGCCTCCAGAACTGTGAGACAATAAATTCCTGCTCTTTTAAGCCACTCATTTTGGGGTACATTGCCACTGCAGCTCTAGCAAACTAATACAGCAGCAAAATAAGTTTCATCATCTAGTGAGCCAGTATGTCTGGATGTCTTTCCTAACCCTGCTTTTGTTGCCATAGGAAGGACATAGCATCCTCTCTTCAGTTTGCTAAGAACATTTAAAATTATATAGTATGTGAAAGCCTGTTGTTCACTATGAAGCATTAAACAGTTATTTTTATGAGGGTGAGCCTTGATTAATTACCACTCCAAGGGGCCGATCACTTTTGTAGAGGATGTGGCAGACAGAGCTGTGCCTTCACTTGGATTGTCTCATACTCTAGGGCCTAACATACTTTTAAAAATACAATGTTTCATGTTTCATTTTAGGCAGTTTGAAAATAAGCAGAGTATGTCTAAAGATATAATTATTTTCAAGCAGCCAAATGAAACAGTGGAAGATAGAATATTGATTTGTGTGGAATTGGTTTATGTTTGCCAACTGTCCATTCAATAAAGATGGATCTTTTAAACAGACAGCTATATGTGGGTATGTGTGTAACTTTCATTTACACATGAAAGTATTAAATTATGAAAATGTCAGTACTGTCAACCATGCATTCCTCAAAGAGTGAGGGGTTTTTATAGCATGGCATCTGGTCCCTTCTATTGTCATGGCAAATAGAAGAGGAAAAACTGGAAGCAGTGACATTTTATTTTCTTGGGCTCCAAAATCACTGCAGATGGTGACAGCAACCATGAAATTAAAAGACACTTGCTCCTTGGAAGAAAAGCTATGACAAACGTAGACAATATATTAAAAAGCAGAGACATCCTGACCAGCTTAATTCATATGTAAAATGAGGGGCTGAACTGGATGATTTCTAAATTTTCTATACTGTTTTAAAATTCTAAGATTCTATAAGCACAACCCTACCTTGGGCTCAAAAATATCTATAAGGAGTCCTATTAAATGTTCTTTTAACTGCCAGCAGTGTTAGAAAAATCAGTATCTCTTTGACTTCATGAGCACTCTTGATAAAACTGCATCAGCCTCTAAACTGAAAGCCTGTGTTCTTCTTTGACCCCATCTTCTAGATGTGATTCTGGGCATGTGTTATCAACACACAAATAATGAAGTAGAGGAAAGTGTGATCAGATCATTCAGTCTTGATGTGTTGTGAATATTAGGCTGGTGGCCCCAGGCTGAGTGAACCTCAGCACTAGACTCTTCGAATTTAAATGTATTAAAGGATCTTTTCTTAAAAACTGAAGTATCATTATTTTATAACATAAGTGTCAGGTGTACAACGTTATATTTTGACTTCTTTATGCATTATAGCGTGCTTACCACTAAGTTTAGTTTCCATCCATCACCATACGATTGACCCCCTTTACTCACTTTGCCTTCCCTCCAAAATTGTTATTTTTTAAAGGTAAATTATGACTCTCATATGAATGTAAAATACATGTTGAAGATTTCACTTAACTTGTTAATTAATGAGAGAACCAGTAAAATGTTACAATGGAATAAAAGAAGATTCCAAAGAGCAGTTACATATATAGGCCATCAGAAATGCTAAAAGTAAATTTGCTTCATATATGCAAAACACTGTTACAGAGGCAGGGTTGGAGGGAAATCAATTTCTCTTTCACAGAACGAAATCCTATGAAATTCACTTGCATATTTATAGTGAACATTCATTTGTGTTGCATTGATTATCTACAATTTACAGAGTTGTTAAATAGTTTAAAGATAATAACAAGCAGAGAATAACTTGAAGGGTGCTCCAGACAAGAGACCTTTGCCTATTTTAAAAATTATTCATAATTTTTGTCACCTCCTCAGAAAGGTCTTCCCTGTCAGCCCATTCTAAAAAGGACCCCTTCTTAGTTTCTATTATAGCCCTCTGTTTACTTTCATCATAGAACCAATTGTTATCTGTATTTTTTGATTATTTACTTATTTAACTTCAGGCAATCTGTATCTGTCCCCAACCCATATGCAAGCTTCAGAAGGGCAGACATTTTGGTCTGTCATGTTCCTCATTATACACTAGCACATGCCACAGTGCCCGGTACCCAACAGACTCTCAATCACTGCTCTTCTACAGATCACTATAAACACCCAGTTGATCACATGAGTGCGGTACCTCACTCACATGTTAGTTATCAACATACTGCCTCTCAACTCCAAATTCACCTTTCATGCCTCCTAGGTGTTGGTGGAACTATATTCTCTTTAAGGATTACTCCTTCACCACTGCTGCTGCTGCTGCTGCTAGGTCACTTCAGTCGTGTCCGACTCTGTGTGACCCCATAGGCGGCAGCCCACCAGGCTCCCCCGTCCCGGGGATTCTCCAGGCAAGAACACTGGAGTGGGTTGCCATTTCCTTCTCCAATGCATGAAAGTGAAAAGTGAAAGTGAAGTCGCTTAGTCGTGTCCGACCCTCAGCAACCCCATGGACTGCAGCCCACCAGGCTCCTCCGTCCATGGGATTTTCCAGGCAGGAGTACTGGAGTGGGGCGCCATTGCCTTCTCCACTGGCGCCGTGTAAAACATTGTCAGTAGAGGGCGCCAGAGGGAAACTGAAGGAGGAGGGTCTTCTCTTCCTGTTTTGGTATATTGGTTTCTTCTGTTGTTCGTGCTGTAGTTCTTCCATTGCTACCACAGTGCTTGGGGGAGGAACATACACTAGGCTCTCTGGATCCGTGGGTTCCACATCCACAGATTCAACCAACTGCAGATCAAAAACATTAAAAAATCAACAGTACACAGGCAACTATTTACATATCATTTACATGGTATTTACTTCTATTTGCACAGCATTTACATTGAATTGTAAGTAATCTAGAGATGGTTTAAAGTATACAGGAGGATGTGTGGACATTATATGCAGCTACTGTGCCATTTTATATAAGGGACTTGAGCATCTCCAACTTTCGGTATCTTGGCAGGAAGAGGTGAGCAGAGGGGTCCCAGGAGCAATCCTCCGGGACACTAAGGGATGCTTATACTGTGGAGCTCACGTCTATCGAGTTTTGGTGGCATCCAGGCAGACAGACTCCCAGTTAGCCTTGCAGGCATCTCAGGCGGCAGCTGCCCTGCCTCAGCCCCTGCATTCTGGCCATGTGTCTCCTTTGGGCACTCCCAAAGCTTACCCAGTCCAAGCTCACCCTGCTCACCACACAACAGACCAATGAATATGAGAGATGAGGTTCTGAGGCCGGGAATATGACTTTATTTGGAAAGCCAGAAGACCAAGAAGATCACAGAATCATGTCTCAAAATAACCATCTTATCGGGGTCTGGATGCCAGGTCCTTTTATAGAACAGAGATGGGGAAAAGTGAGGAAACAAAGTAAAAAAAAATCAACCTTCCAAATATCTCCTAGAATGGCAAGCCTGGGGCAGGAGATGTGTTGATTTATTCTTTCCTGCCACCCACTGGTGGACAGGGTCCTGAACATAAGCACTCTAACAGTCAGGCAGAGGAGCAGGATTCTCTGAGGCAGCCCACTGTGTATGATTATAATAACAAAAGCAATGAAAAGCAAGTCAATGAGGTCTGAATCTCACCTTTGAAAGTAGCTCCTGGCACTTTCCCTTCCAAATTTGTCTTTCCTTGGTTACCCTCCCTAAGTCCTGGGGGTTTCCTGCTAGTTCCTTTTCTCCCTTTATTGTTAATCACCTGTAATCGTTGGGCTTCCCAGGTGGTGCTAGTGGTAAAGAACCCACCTGTCAATGCAGAAGAATTAAGAGACATGGGTTCAGTCCTTAAGTCCGGAAGATCTCCTGGGGGAGGGCATGACAACCCACTCCAGTATTCTTGCCTAGAGTCCCATGGACTGAAAAGCCTGGTGGGCTACAGTCGATAGGGTCTCAAAGAGTCAGACATGACTGAAGCAACTTAGCATGCACTCATGTAATACTTAATAATTCTTTTTATGAAACATCTCCTGTTGGGGCTTATTGTGTGGTTTCTGTTTCCTCATCAGACGCTAACTGATATAGTCCATTAACTGATGGCATCCACAGAGATGTAAAGTTTTCTTGCTTGTGCTCCTTTTTCGTGATCAAGTGCATTTAGAAAGTCGATAGTTACAAATGTGGTAATATATATTGTGACATACTAGTTTTCCCCTCATTTTTTTTTCTTTTTGTCCTATGACTATCCCTAATCAGGTCTTTGGGTGTAAGTCATCTGTTGCCTCAGAATGGCACAATTAGAGGACCGAGGTGGCCCAGTGTTCTTGTTTTAAATACAAGAGCCTTGATCCAGATGTAAATTGGGAAAGATTTGACGTTCCCCACCCCTTCCCTCGTCACTATCTAACAGTTCTCTCAGCTGGGGTGGGATATGAGTGCCATTTGAGGGAAATGAGATAGATAAGTATCAATCTTTTTCTAAAATAAGAAGATAGTGTCACACCTACACTTTTTGGATTAACTCCAAATTTCTAGATAAGTTTAGGCTGATCTGAAAAGAAGAGAGGCAAAAAGCAAAGGAGAAAAGGAAAGATATAAGCATCTGAATGCAGAGTTCCAAAGAATAGCAAGAAGAGATAAGAAAGCCTTCCTCAACGATCAATGCAAAGAAACAGAGGAAAAAACAACAGAATGGGAAAGACTAGAGATCTCTTCAAGAAAAGTAGAGATAGCAAGGGGACATTTCATGCAAAGATGGGCTCAATAAAGGACAGAAATGGTCTGGACCTAACAGAAGCAGAAGATATTAAGAAGAGGTGGCAAGAATACACAGAAGAACTGTACAAAAAAGATCTTCATGACCAAGATAATCACAATGGTGTGAACACTCACCTAGAGCCAGACATCCTGGAATGTGAAGTCAAGTGGCCCTTGGAAGGCATCACTACGAACAAAGCTAGGGGAGGTGATGGAATTCCAGTTGAGCTATTTCAAAGCCTGAAAGATGATGCTGTGAAAGTACTGCACTCAATATGCCAGCAAATCTGGAAAACTCAGCAGTGGCCACAGGACTGGAAAAGGTCCGTTTTCATTCCAATGCCAAAGAATGCTCAAACTACCACACAATTGCACTCATCTCACACGCTAGTAAAGTAATGCTCAAAATTCTCCAAGCCAGGCTTCAGCAATACGTGAACTGTGAACTTCCTGATGTTCAAGCTGGTTTTAGAAAAGGCAGAGGAACCAGAGATCAAATTGCCAACATCAACTGGATCATCGAAAAAGCAAGGGAGTTCCAGAAAAACATCTATTTCTGCTTTATTGACTATGCCAAAGCCTTTGACTGTGTAAATCACAATAAACTGTGGAAAATTCTGAAAGAGATGGGAATGCCAGAGCACCGGACCTGCCTCTTGAGAAACCTGTATGCAGGTCAGGAAGCAGCAGTTAAAACTGGACATGGAACAACAGACTGGTTCCAAGTAGGAAAAGGAGTACGTCAAGGCTGTATACTGTCACCCTGCTTATTTAACTTCTATGCAGAGTACATCATGAGAAACGCTGGGCTGGAAAAAACACAAGCTGGAATCAAGATTGCTGGGAGAAATATCAATAAGCTCAGATATGCAGATGACACCACCCTTATGACACAAAGTGAAGAACAAAAGAGCCTCTTGATGAAAGTGAAAGAGGAGAGTGAGAAAGTTTGCTTAAAGCTCAAAATTCAGAAAATGAAGATCATGGCACCTGGTCCCATCACTTCATGGCAGATAGATGGGGAAACAGTGGGAACAGTGTCAGACTTTATTTTTCTGGGCTCCAGAATCACTGCAAATGGTGATTTCAGCTATGAAATTTAAAGACGCTTACTCCTTCGAAGGGAAGTTATGACCAACCTAGATAGCATATTCAAAAGCAGAGACATTACTTTGCCAACAAAGGCCTGTCTAGTCAAGGCTATGATTTTTCCAGTAGTCACGTATGGATGTGAGAGTTGGACTGTGAAGAAAGCTGAGCGCCAAAGAATAGATGCTTTTGAACTGTGGTGTTGGAGCAGACTCTTGAGAGTCCCTTGGACTGCAAGGAGATCCAACCAGTCCATTCTAAAGGAGATCAGCCCTGGGTGTTCTTTGGAAGGAATGATGCTAAATCTGAAACTCCAGTCCTTTGGCCGCCTCATGCGAAGAGTTGACTCATTGGAAAAGACTCTGATGCTGGGAGGGATTGGGGACAGGAGGAAAAGGGGACGACAGAGGATGAGATGGCTGGATGGCATCACTGACTCAATGGACATGAGTGTGAGTGAACCCTGGGAGTTGGTGGTGATGGACAGGGAGGCCTGGCGTGCTGCGATTCATGGAGTTGCCAAGAGTCGGACATGACTGAGCGACTGAACTGAACTGAGAGTAGAAGAGATCTTGTGCTAACTTTCCATCTGAAATTTGGAGGCTGACCCCTCATGAAAGTTCCATTACCACTTAGCACAAAAACTTTAGCGGGATGCCATTGGACAGAGCGGGGCAGGGGAGCCCTACCCCGCATCCTGCCATCTGAGAGAAGATCTGGATTTCTTTCCTTAGAGGGCTGTCAAAGTTAGCTGAAAGAGAAAACCAGTTAGCCAAGGAGTTTTGCCAAAGAGCACCACGTGGGCAAAATGTCACAAGAGATTGTGGCCAAGGACTAGATGGGGATGTGAGCATCTCAACAGATGCCATCCAGAGAGACAACAATCTCTGAGAACCAGACAGGATCAGACATTCTGCCGATGTCAGTGCTGGCAAGTAAGGAATGACAAGTTAGATCAGCACCCGTCCTTCCCCAAGAGGTGCTGTCTTTTAAATATCTGGAAACTTAAATGATTAAATGCTACTCTAGAGAGAAGCAGAAAAAGGAATTTTGTTGTGTGTGTGTGTTTTTAAAGAATTGATTGATTTTAAACTTGGGATGACAGGAAAATCCAGAAATGATCAAGCAAACCTGAAACTGATTGGACCAGTTTTTAACCAGTGAGCATCAAACTGAGATAAACTTTAATAAGACAGAAAAATAAAGACTTTTGGACTAAAAATAGTTACTTTTGAATTATGTTTTGCAGACTAACAAAAATTACACTTGCCACAAAATCCAGCCATTTATTGCAGAAACTCCAGAGACCTTTCTCAAGCTTTCTGGCCGTGAGATCTGCTCTGCACTCCTGCTAGTCTCACTCTGCTTCTTACTCTCTCCTTGCTGTTCCTCAAGCAGGCCAGGAACTCATCAAGGACTTTGCACTTGCTGTGTTCCCTGCTTGAAACATTCGGTCCCGAGATATTCTGGTAGCTCCTTCCTCATTTCCTTAAGTGGTCTGCCTCAGTGTCACCTCCTTAGGGTGGCCTTTCCTGTCCACTGAATCTATACTTATTCTAAAATCCACTCGCCCAGCTGTGTTTTTCTTCTGGCACTCACTTGTACCTGAACTATATGTCTTTTTGGTTACATGTGCATATTAGTTGGCACTAGTGGTAAAGAACCCACCTGCCAATGCAGGTTAGATGTAGGGGGTGTGGGTTCGATCCCTGAGTCAGAAAGATCCCTGAATGAGGCCATGGCAACCCACTCCAGTATTCTTGCCTAGAGAATCCCATGGACAGTGGAGCCTGGCAGGCTGCAGTCCTTAGGGTCACAGAAAGTTGGACATGACTGAAGCCATGTAACATGCAAGCATGCACACTTATTAGTCATCTTGGGCTGCTACAACAAAATATCATAGATTGGTGGCTTAAACAGTATATTTTCTCACGATTCTAGAGGCTGGAAGTCCAAGCTCAGTCTAAGTCTAGTATGGTCGGGTTTTGGTGAGAATGCTACTCCTGTCTTGTAGACTACCTTCTTATGCCCACACATGGCAGACAGACAGAGAGGGAGAGAGAGAGAGAGAGAGAGAGAGAGAGAGAGAGAGAGCGAGAGAGAGAGGTGGGGAAAGAGAACTACTTGGTGTCTCTTATAAGGACACTAATCCTATTGGTTCAGGGTCCCATACTTATGACCACATTTAACCTTAATTACTTCCAGCAAGGCCCTACCCCTATCTCCAAATGCAGACACACTGGAGTTTAGGGTTTCAACCTATGCATTTTGAGGGGATACAATTCAGTCCATAGCAATATGCCTCTCCCCTACTCTGGTGGGTCAGTTAGTAAAGAATCTGCCTGCAATGCAAGAGACTGCCTGCCAGAGACCTGAGTTTGATCCTGGTTTCAACCCCTGGGAAGATCCCCTGGAGAAGGAAATGGCAACCTACTCCAGTAATCTTGCTTTAGAAACCCCATGGACAAAGGAGCCTGGCAGGCTAACGGTCCATGGTGTCACAAGAGTCAGATATGACTTAGTGACTAAACTACCATCACTGCTCTATAGAGTAAGCCTCATGCTATGGAACATTTGTGCACCCTTCCCCCCTCCCCTAAATTCATCTGTTGAAATGCTAATCCTCTTCATGATTGGGATTAGTGACTTATAAAGGAGGCTCCAAGGAGCTCCTGACCCCTTCTATCATGTGAGGACACAGTAGGAGGTCAGCAGTCTGCTACTGGGAATCGGGCCTTTCCCAGAGCCTACTGTGCTGGCACCCTGACCTTGGTGAGGTCTGAGAGACTTCCAGCCTCTAGAACTGTAAGGGATAAGTTTTTGATGTTTATAACCTATTTAGTCCATGGCTTTATGTTATAGTAACCCCCCAAAATTAACACACTCCACAGTATTTTTAAAGTAAATGAATAGATAAATATCCTAAATACTATTAATAATATCCAAGATCAATTCAAGTCCTTAATATGTGCCAGACACAGAACCACTATAGTAGGTAAGTACTGTGCAAAGAACCTTAGATACACAATTTAATTTTTACAATGCCATATGAGATAGGTATCACTATTCCTGTTTAACAGATGAGATAACTGGTGCCCAGAGTAGTTAAGGCTTCATATCGTTGCTGTTCAGTTGCTAAGTTTTGTCCTCATGTCTGACTCTTTTGTGACCCCATGAACTGTGGCCCACCAGGCTCCTCTGTCCTTGGGATTTCCCTGGCAAGATTACTGGAGAGGATTGGCATGCCCTTCACCAGGGGATCTTCCCAACCCATGGATCAAAGCTGTGTCTCCTGCTTTGGCAAGTGGATTCTTTACCTCTGAGCTACCAGGTAAGCTTAAGGCTTCATAACTTGCCCTCAAAAGTGGAAAAGACAGGAAGCAAACCCAATTTCTCCCAAATGCAGAGGCTGTGGGTTGCCCAGGACACTTCTGCCCTGGCAGTAGGTGCTTTTATACAGCTGTAGGACAAGGTCTTTCAGACTGTGGGGAGAAGGCTGAGTAATTCTGGTTAAGATGAATCTGGATAGGTTTTTTGTAGAAAGTAGTATTTGAACTGGGGGGAAAAATAAATGAAGAAAGGATTCCAAAGAAGTAGATGATAATGCAATATAAGGCAATATATTTATTTAAAATATTCATGTGGTACAGTAAGTGTATAGAGGAAAAACAGTTATCAAGTATAAACTGAAAACCCAGTGAACAGTAGCAGAAACCTGGAGGATATTTGCTATAACTGCAGCATCAGTATCAACAGGAAGGAGGATGGAGATGGAAAGAAAGGGCAGAAAGATGGCACTGAACTATGCTGCATATTGCTCAGAGCTATCGATGGGCTTTTAAAGGGCTCATCTCCACAGTTCTTGAGCGTTTGATGAGGGTTAAACCAGCCTGGATTGACATGATAGCACTCCAAGAAGGGTCAGGATAGAAAAATGGATTTAGAAGTTGGTTCATAAGTTAATCAAGGCCAAAAAGATCGGCCAGGAACTCTATAAAGAAAATACTCAAAAAACGACAAGTATTATGAACTCAAAGCAAAAGAGTGAGGAGCAATTCTTCTGTCCTTAATGTCAGATTTTTAAAGTAAGAGTAGTTAGCAGGCAAAACTCAGACAAGTTGGAAGAGGCAAGGTGTGGAAACAGGCACACCTGCTACTTTGCTGAACTTAAGCTCTCAGAATTCCTGGAAAGCAAAGTTGCCTGGGGCAACCACCTAGTGATGCCACCTGGTGGCTAATGCAAGAACACTACAAGCAGCTCCACAAGAATCTGTAAACATATTCAGAAAAGACTCCCTTCTGCAAAAAAGCACAGTTAAAACAAGTCTTAGAGAAAATAGTTGGTTGGGACATCCACTTAAAATGTGTGCAGCTTAATAACCACAGTACTAACAACAACAAACCTGATTCTAATAAAAATATGATTAAAAGACAAGTTTAACCCCTATTATGAAAGTCGCTTAGTCGTGGCCAACTCTTTGTGACCCCATGAACTACACAGTCCGTGGAATCCTCCAGGCCAGGCTAGTAGAGTGGGTAGCCTTTCCCTTCTCCAGAGTATCTTCCCAACGCAGAGACTGAACCCAGGTCTCCTGCACTGCAGGCAGATTCTTTACCAGTTGAGCCACAAGCGAAGCCCAAGAATACTGGAGTGGGTAGCCCATCCCTTCTCCAGAGATATTCCTGACCCAGGAATTGAACTGGGGTCTCCTGCATTGCAGGCAGATTCTTTACCAACTGAGCTATCAGGGAAGCCCCAACCCCTATTATAAGAAATTAAATGTTGGGTTTTACTTTAAAAAAGTGAAGCCAACCTAGATAGCATATTCAAAAGCAGAGACATTACTTTGCTGACTAAGGCCCGTCTAGTCAAGGCTGTGGTTTTCCCAGTGGTCATGTATGGATGTGAGAGTTGGACGGTGAAGAAGGCTGAGCACTGAAGAATTGATGCTTTTGAACTGTGGTGTTGGAGAAGACTCTTGAGAGTCCCTTGGACTGCAAGGAGATCCAACCAGTCCATTCTGAAGGAGATCAACCCTGGGATTTCTTTGGAAGGAATGATGCTAAAGCTGAAACTCTAGTACTTTGGCCTCCTCATGTGAAGAGTTGATTCATTGGAAAAGACTTTGATGCTGGGAGGGATTGGGGGGAGGAGGAGAAGGGGACGACTGAGGATGAGATGGCTGGATAGCATCACTGACTCGATGGACGCGAGTGTGAGTGAACTCCGGGAGATGGTGATGGACAGGGAGGCCTAGCGTGCTGTGATTCATGGGGTTGCAAAGAGTCGGACACGACTGAGCAACTGAACTGAACTGAACTGAACTGAACTGAGCTTGATGTAAAGAGTATAAGAACAGGTTGAATATACACACTACTATATATAAAATAGATAACTAATAAGGACCTACTGTACTGTACTGTCTGTAATGACCTATATGGGAAAAGCATCTTAAAAAAGAGTTGATTTATGTATATGTATAACTGATTCACTTGGCTGTACACCTGAAACTAATACAACATTTTCAATCAGCTATACTCCAATTAAAAAAACCAACAAGTTGTGGCTGTTGATTTATGGAGATAAGAATTCAATAAACAAATATCAGGGAGAATTCCATCTCTTGGACTGAGGACATGGCTAAATCAAGGCAAGAGAAAAACATTGGATGAATCATGGCTATTCTATAGAGTACTGTATTCCTCTGTGGCTTGCTATATTTAGCTGTGTGCATCTACATTGCCATTGTCTATTGTTACCTAGTGGAACAAAGTGGAATAAATTTGTGGAGTAAAACATTAACCTATTGGGTAAAATTTCATGAGTCAAGATACCTTTTGCCTTTTACTGTTATCATTTCTCTATTAGGCAATCACATATAGACTAACTTGCATATTCAGAAACACTTGTAGTTTTCTGTAGTGGAGAAAGGTTGTAGTGGAAGAGCTTGTAAGTTACTTTCACTTCCCCAACCCTCAAGGGGAGCTTCACCTACTAAGCATTCTGCATCAGATCCCTACCAATCAATCTCCCACATTCTGCTCACATTCCCTCCAGTATTCAAAACTTAAGTCCAACTCAGGCAAGCTCTTGATCACTCTTGTTTAGTTGATAGGAATCCCAGTCCACAAAGCCAGGTGTACTGAATTATTTTCTACACATCAACTTGATTTTTCTTGTCATGCTACTACTCTGCCAGGTTGAGCAGGAAATTGATCATGGTCATTCTTGGAGCTTTCCTTTCCCTTCCTGTGAGTCAAGCCAAAGTTATGTGGCCTCATGCAGGACCCACATTTTGGAAGCCCTCAGTCAACTGTCCACACTGGCCTCTGTGGAGATGGCTATTGTCTTTCCCCCTAGTCCATTCAGATCTGGATGCTGTCTGCTGATTTTTGTGCCTCACTTACGGAATGATGGTTTGGCTTTTGCTGCTGGAATCTCCCCTAGCCTCAGCCAGGCAGCCACCTCCCTTGGTCACCACTCCATCCCTCTGAGGCCTTTCCATCTCCTCAGGGCACTGCCACCAAAAGGCATGTGGGATCCATCCCTGCTTCTCCTCCATCACTAGGGACATCTCCTCCGAGTCCCTGGTCATCTGAATCCCTCTTCTTTCTTCTCAGAGATGCTTTATTCTCTCTTTACACCCTGATCTCTCTGTTATCCTTCAAGAATCTTATAGTTGTAAGCAACAGAAAATACAGTTCCAATTGGCTCAAAAGCAAATATATTGGCTCAGATGACTGAAAATCCAAACGCAGGTCTGGTTTCAGGTTGGGATTGATCCAGTCAGCCAAAAAAAAATTGATTGAAATAGATTCCTAGTTCCAGGTCCAGTTAGAACTAGTGATATAAGGGTGAGCATGTGTTTTTCTTTGCCCCCAGTCAAATGCCACATGGAACACAGACAGCTGTCCCTCCAAGCCCTTCTCAAATTGTGTACTTGTTAGCAAATTAATGAGTATTGCTGTTTTAAGCCACTAAGTTTTGGAGTAATGAAGTGACAGCAGGTTTTTTCCTAATCAGTTTTGAGTAAATGTGGAAGCCACAGTTAGGGGACACAGTATGGTCTTCTGAGGTGCTGGGAAGGTTCTGTTTGATCTGGAACTGGTTACATGAACACTCATCAAGCTGTACACTGACTTGGGCATTTTGCTGTATGTTAATTTCAGTATAACGTTTCTCTATATATATGTCAAATTTGAAATCATCAGAAATCTTTTTCTTATGATTCCATTTTTCCTTTATTATTTTTATATTTGATACACTAACTACAACATATTTAATACATATAGAGTTCTGTAATAAATATTAGGTCTAAAGCATAATGGTCTTCCCTGGTGGCTCAGTGGTGAAGAATCTGCCTGCAATGACGGAGATGCAGGAGAAGTAGGTTCGACCCCTGAGTCGAGAAGATACCCCAGAGAAGGACACGGTAACCCACTCCAGTATTCTTGCCTGCAGAACCCCATGGACAGAGGAGCCTGGAGGGCTATGGTCCATAGGATTCCACAGAGTTGGACCTGACTGAAGTGACTTAGCATGCATGCATAAAACATAATATAATAAGCAATCATAAACATCACTAATAACCTGCATCTACCCATGTGTCCCTCCACTATCCACTCCCTCTGTGAAATCTGCAGAAATCTATAACTATATTAAACCTGTTTCCCTCAAATGCTAAATTTCAAGATACAGTATTTCTTCTTTTTTAGAAATTAGAGTTTAAATTTAAATTCAGATCTACATTACAAATAGTTTTGTGGAACAATTAGTTATATGCCAGACATGTGCTAGGTACTGAAAATAAGAATTAAGCACAAACACAGCCCTTGCCCTAGTGGAGCCCTGCCTGTGGGGCAGGCCACCCTGGAAAGGTATCACAACCCAGATGCGGGTCTTTCTCAATAGGGACTTCATTAGAATGTGTGAGCTCATAAAGAAAAAAGTTAATGCAAGTGAAATTGAAACCAAGACCTGAAGATTAAAGGTGAGGGGAGGGAGAGGGAGCTGGGCAGAAAGAATGCCAGAGTAAAGATCCTGAATGGAGACGAAGCAGAAGTGAAAGCCTGCTGAGAAGTGGAGAGAGCAAGGTAGGGAATGATAGGAAAGGAGGTTAGGGGCATAAAGAGATAAAGTCAGCCAACAAAAGCCACAGTTCAGGAGAGAATTTTCCAGTAATTTTCTAATAGTCCAGTGGCTAATACACCACACTCCCAGGGCAGTGGGGCCTGGGTTTGATCCCTGGTCAGGGAATTAGATCCCACGTGGTACAACTAAAAGATCTGGTGCAAATGAATTAAAACAAATTTTAATACATTCTTAAAAAAAAAAAGAATGAATTTTCTGGGTTTGATCCCTGGTCAGGGAATTAGATCCCACGTGGTACAACTAAGACCTGGTGCAAATGAATTAAAACAAATTTTAATACATTCTTAAAAAAAAAAAAGAATGAATTTTCTGGGGGAAAAATTTTATCAGTGGTTATCAGTAGCTCCCAGACCTGCTTGCAAAGAAGTACTTGGGAACAAAATCTATATTCAGATGTTTCCCTTGAGACATCAGGATGTCAGAAATAATCTCCATAGAGCTGTGAGATGTGCATGTGCTGCGTGCTAAGTTGCTTCAGTTGTGTCTGACTCTTTGCAACCTCATGGACTGCAACCCCTCTCCTCTGTCCATGGAATTTCCCCAGGCAAGAATACTGGAGTGGGTTGCCATGCCCTCTTTCCTCCAGGGGGATCTTCCCAACCCAGAGATGAACAAACAGCAAAGGGGCAAAAAGAGTTGATAAGACTTAGAGACTGGACAGATAATAGACAAAGACAAAAATTTGAAAATAATGCTTGGTTCAATCAAGTAGTAGAAAGACTAGTTGAATCCATGTAAAGAGGTAAAGCAGCTTAAGGGATGGAGTGGGTTGCAAATTCAAAGAATTAGATAATGATGTAATTAACACAGAGAAGATGGGTTCAGCAAAACTATTTCCCTTGGAAAGATTTGGATTATTGTCCCCAGTTGGAATAAGTGACTAATTTAAAAAAGGCAAGTGCATCTATTTTTAGTGCTAGAAAAATAACCCTGGAATTCATATCCTGCCCTGAGCCAAAAAATCTCTGGCAAGAAATCAATGCAACTTGCTTCAGATGGGAGCATCAACTCATTTTGAGATGCTGTAACTGTTCCCTTAGTTGTAGTGTGTTCATGTATTTTAACCTTGGGAAGACTTAAAATTAAATATAGAAAAGCAAGAGACCAAATACCCAGTATTAACACTTTTGCATTAAACTTAGGAACAACAATCTGTGTATATTTGGTATTCACAGTATATATAGTGTTCAAAATAATTGGGTGTAGGAGAATGGCTGAGAGATTAGCCTTCCAATTCCAACTTGAAATGTGTAATGGGGTAATTGACTTAAGATTTGTAATCTATTGCTGAAAGGTATAAGAGGATTTTATGGTTTGCAAGCAATACAGTATTAGAATGTTTAACAGATTTGTTATATTTATAAATTTAATTTAGTCTAAGTATTGAGAATGTTTTGTTTGTCAGGATAGGTGATAAATGTACTTTAAAAAGAAAATTGAATATATTGAATTTATTAATGCAATTTAAAACATTTAGTGAAAATTTAATTAAAGTAAGCTTGTAAACATAACAGGTTAGAAGTAGTTTAGCTTGTTCAACTTGAGAATATTAATCAAAGCCCCCTTATTAAAATGTACTAGATTTATTAATAGAATAATGAGATTTGTATGTTGAATTTAAAAGCTTGAGGAAAATGGCTTTAAATTTTATCATTAAAAAGTTTGAATATGTTTAAAAATCATATTTTCTGTACATGTCACCAAACTTCCACCAACCTTCCAATGGAGGTCTCCTCCATTGACCTCAAGCTAAAAGAGCAGTCTTTTCCTTTCTTTCCCTAAGAGTTCTTACTATTCAAAAGATTGATGAAAAGGGATGATAGAGGGCTGTGATGAACTCCCCAGAGTTCAGAAGAAGAAAACTGGGAGAGTGGAGAGGGAAAAAGAGCTTATGAGACCATGAGGTCAATTAAGCTGTATCAGCTTTTACTGCCGGGCTATTTATGCATAAAAAACCACACATGTGTTATATCTTTCTATGCTCAGTTCAGTTCAGTCGCTCAGTCGTGTCTGACTCTGCAACCCCATGAATCGCAGCATGCCAGGCCTCCTGTCCATCACCAACTCCCGGAGTTCACTCAGGCTCACATCCATCGAGTCAGTGATGCTATCCAGCCATCTCATCCTCTGTCGTCCCCTTCTCCTCCTGCCCCCAATCCCTCCCAGCATCAAAGTCTTTTCCAATGAGTCAACTCTTTGCATGAGGTGGCCAAAGTATTGGAGTTTCAGCTTCAGCATTATTCCCTCCAAAGAAATCCCAGGGCTGATCTCCTTCAGAATGGACTGGTTGGATCTCCTTGCAGTCCAAGGGACTCTCAAGAGTCTTCTCCAACACCACTGTTCAAAAGCATCAATTCTTCAGCGCTCAGCTTTCTTCACAGTCCAACTCTCACATCCTTACATGACCACTGGAGAAACCATAGCCTTGACTAGACAGACCTTTGCTGGCAAAGTAATGTCTCTGCTCTTCAATATGCTATCTAGGTTGGTCATAACTTTTCTTCCAAGGAGTAAGTGTCTTTTAATTTCATGGCTGCAATCACCATCTGCAGTGATTTGGGAGCCCTGCAAAATAAAGTCTGACACTGTTTCCACTGTTTCCCCATCTATCTGCCATGAAGTGATGGGACCAGATGCCATGATCTTCGTTTTCTGAATGTTGAGCTTTAAGCCAACTTTTTCACTCTCCTCTTTCACTTTCATCAAGAGGCTTTTTCGGTCCTCTCCACTTTCTGCCATAACGGTGGTGTCATCTGCATATCTGAGGTTATTGATATTTCTCCCAGAAATCTTGATTCCAGCTTGTGTTTCTTCCAGTCCAGCGTTTCTCATGATGTACTCTGCATAGAAGTTAAATAAGCAGGGGGACAATATACAGCCTTGACGTACTCCATTTCCTATTTGGAACCAGTGTGTTGTTGCATGTCCAGTTCTAACTGTTGCTTCCTGACCTGCATACAGGTTTCTCAGGAGGCAGGTCAGGTGGTCTGGTATTCCCATCTCTCTCAGAATTTTCCACAGTTTCTATGCTCAGAGTTCTTTAAATAATGTAACAGTATTATTTTCTACAATTTTCAGTTCAAACGTAATTGATTTCTGGTATAAGATGAATGAAATAGGCTTGGGGAATTAGTCTGAAAACTGAGCTAATTGACAAAACTGTTTTATTGGAATGGAATTCCAGAACATTTTAGAACTTTTAAAATGTGAAACATTTATAAGTTTGAAGTCAAATGTTGACACACAAATGGGAGAGAAATTTGAGAATATCTAGGCAGAATATTGTGAATTAGCTACATGACTTTCCCTGAAAACTAATGATGCATCCTTTTGTAAATGGCCCACTTTAGAGCCTATGAGAGTGAGTGTATGTTACTGTTGCTGCTCTCACTAAAGCTTTTAAAGGACTATAACTAAAGACTAATAAAGGACTATAACTTTATTAATGAGTATGCAAGGTGATATTGTAAAGTATTTAATAAAGTATTCTCTCTCTTCAACCCCTACAAAAAAAGTTCAATCCTGGATTGGACTCTGGAAAAATAAAGGAACATTAGGTAAAAATAAAGGAAATCTGAATAAACTTTGTACTTAGTTGATAATAATTTATCAATATTGATTGATTAACTGTATATACCAGTTAATGAAAGATGCTAATAATAGGGAAAACTGGGTATGTCTGTGGAGGCACAAGGAAACTCTCAGTACCATCTGCTCATTTTTTCTGTAAATCTACAACTGTTTTAAAAATAATGTCTATAAATTTTAAAAAGTCAGGAACTGATAGTGCATGGAAGGCAGGATTGGGCTGAAATTGGGCCAAGACACATCAAGAGACTTCTGAGGTAGCCTGAAACTTTCTATTTCTTAACTTGGTTAGTTGTGACACAGATGTTGTTGCTGTTCAGTTGCTCAGTCTCGTCCAACTCTCTGCGACCCCATGGACTGCAGCGTGCCAGGCTTCCTTGTCCATCACCAACTCCTGGAGCTCACTCAAACTCATGTCCATTGTGTCAGTGATGCCATCCAACCAGCTCATCATCTGTTGTCTCCTTCTCCTGCCCTCAATCTTTCCCAGCACCAAGGTCTTTTCCAATGAGTTGGCTCTTCACATCAGGTGGCCAAAGTATTGGAGCTTCAGCTTTAGCATCAGTCATTCTAATGAATATTCAAGGCTGATTTCCTTTAGGTTTGACTGGTTTGATCTCCTTGCAGTCCAAGGGACTCTCAAGCATCTTCTCCAGCACCACAGTTTGAAAGCATCAATTCTTCGTTGCTCAGTCTTCCTCACCTTATAAAAACTCATTAAGTTATACATTTGTTCTGTGACATTTTCAGTGTTTATGGTCTCATTTTTTCTTATAAAAACCAAAACCAAATAAACCAACAATGAACTTTACCTGTTCTTTTTACCTGTTTTTTTTTTAAAGATGGCTACTTTAAATTGCATATACAATCAACACTTTACATATGTGATTCACATAATGTTTTTATTGGAGAGCTCTGTCGTCAAGCCTCCAGTGTCAGAATACTGTTACATTTTGCCTTTGTGTGTTTCATGCAAGATTCTTGTAGGACTCTAAAAGGGCAGAGCAGGAATCTCACTGAAATCACTGTGACTGGTCACATGATATTTTGTCGCTGTTGGCTGATACATATTGTTTCCATTTTATGATATCATCTGTTAGTAAGATTGTAAGGAGAGACACATCAGTGCCTCTAATCATGGGACACTCTTGATCCTTACTAAAGGAACCTGGCAATTAAAGAACAATAGATACATTCACTTCAGACAGTTTGAAAGGAAGAACAAGCCCAATTTACAAAGTCTTCATGAAAGTTTTAAAAATGAGCAAAGAGAGAGAGGGAAAGAGAATTACAAAAAAATTCTCAGTTCCAGGGAGGCACTGCTTCCGAAAGCAAGAAAGCAGCATGGATGATGCACCACTTGGGGCATGGCTACCTCAGTAGAAACCAACAAAAAATAATACACATGCCCTAAGTTCATTTTAACCAATTGAAACAGGAGGAAAGGGGCAGGGCACAACCTTTACAAGAATGACATAGCCATAGACATGACAAAAACTGGTTGGAACCAACTAGGTCCAAGATGGAAGATTTGATGTTTAGTAAACTCTGTCAGGATATCAGTCCTGAATATTCACTGGAAGGACCAATGCTGAAGCTGAAACTCCAATACTTTGGCCACCTGATGCAAAGAGCCAACTCATTGGAAAAGACCCTGATGCTGAGAAAGACTGAAGGCAGTAGGAGAAGAGGACGACAGAGGATGAGATGGCTGGATGGCATCACCGACTCGATGGACATGGATTTGAGCAAGCTCGGGAAGTTGGTAATGGACAAGGAGGCCTGGCGTGCTGCGGTCCATGGGGTTGCAAAGAGTTGGACATGACTGAGCAACTGAACTGAACTGAACTGAACCCTTTGTTGTTCAGTCCTTGGTCATGTTGGACTCTATGTGACTCCATGGTCGGTAGCATGCTTTGAGCCTCATTATACACTCATTGAAATACATTACATGTGCGCGCAGTTGCTCAGTCATGTCCAGCTCTCTGTGACTCCACGGACTCCACAGACAGGTTCCTTTGTCCATGGAATCTTCCAGGCAAGAATATTGGAGTAGGTTGCCATTTTATTCTCCAGGGGATCTTCCTGACCCAAGGATCAAACCCTCACCTCCTGTGTCTCCTGCATTGGCAGGCAGATTCTTTACCACTGCATCACCTGGGAAGCCCTGTAAGACATTAGTATAAGCTAAGGCGAAAAGCAACAGAGTTTCAGAACATCTATTTCTGCTTTATTGACTATGCCAAAGTCTTTGACTGTGTGGATCACAATCAACTGTGGAAAATTTTGAAAGAGATGGGAATACCAGACCACCTGACCTGCCTCTTGAGAAACCTATATATGCAGGTCAGGAAGCAACAGTTAGAACTGGACATGGAACAACACACTGGTTCCAAATAGGAAAAGGAGTACGTCAAGACTGTATATTGTCACCCTGCTTATTTAACGTCTGTGCAGAGTACATCATGAGAAACGCTGGGCTGGAAGAAGCACAAGCTGGAATCAAGATTGCCAGGAGAAATATCAATAACCTCAGATATGCAGACGACACCACCCTTATGGCAGAAAGTGAAGAGGAACTAAAAAGCCTCTTGATGAAAGTGAAAGAGGAGAGTGAAAAAGTTGGCTTAAAGCTCAACATTCAGAAAACGAAGATCATGGCATCTGGTCCCATCACTTCATGGCAGATAGATGGGGAAACAGTGGAAACAGTGTCAGACTTTATTTTGCAGGGCTCCCAAATCACTGCAGATGGTGATTGCAGCCATGAAATTAAAAGACGCTTACTCCTTGGAAGGAAAGTTATGACCAACCTAGATAGCATATTGAAAATTAGAGATATTACTTTGCCAGCAAAGGTCTGTCTAGTCAAGGCTATGGTTTCTCCAGTGGTCATGTATGGATGTGAGAGTTGGACTGTGAAGAAAGCTGAGTGCTGAAGAATTGATGCTTTTGAACTGTGGTGTTGGAGAAGACTCTTGAGGGTCCCTTGGACTGCAAGGAGTTCCAACCAATCCATCCTGAAGGAGATTAGTCCTGGGTGTTCTTTGGAAGGACTGATGCTAAAGCTGAAACTCCAATACTTTGGCCACCTCATGCAAAGAGCTGACTCATTAGAAAAGACCCTGATGCTGGAAGGGATTGGGGGCAGGAGGAGAAGGGGATGACAGAGGATGAGATGGTTGGATGGCATCACCCACTCGATGGACATAAGTGAGTTTGAGTGAACTCTGGGAGATGGTGATGAACAGGGAGGCCTGGCGTGCTGCAATTCATGGGATCGCAAAGAGTCGATCACGACTAAGCGAATGAACTGAACTGAACTGAAGTGACACACCCACCAGTGCCATGACTCTTCCAAGCCCAACCATCAAGGGTCATATCCAATTCCTGGAAATCTTCACCCCTCCCCCAAAATAGTTGGGCAAATCTTCCCACTCAAAGGCTTATGAAATTACCCAGCCCCTAAAACACCATATTCTGGGGCTGCTCTCACCTTCTAACACGACCCCCATTCTGTCTGTGGAATGTATTTCTCTCTAAATAAATCAACTTCTCACCGATCACTTTGTCTTGTCACTGAACTTTTTCTGCTATGAAACATCAATAACCTGAGCTTCATTAAATCCTGAGACCAGGTATGATCTCAGTTTAAAGACCATGGGTTCAAGACCCACTCTGAGTTACACAGTTTCACAATGAACCATTGATTTCAGTGAGATTTATCCTTTTAACCAATGTCAGCATATGACCGAGGACAACTGCAAGTCAGACACTTTCTTGCCTTGCTTCCAAGTTGCCTGGAATGGAGGTCATTGTCAAACTCAAGCCCCTGTGCCTAAATCACAGTGAAGCCAAACAAACCTAAATGTTGGAGTTTGGAACAGAGAAATGGTTATAGCAGAGTTAAGCAAGGAGTTAACCTCAGATATGCAGATGACACCACCCTTATGACACAAAGTGAAGAGAAACTAAAGAGCCTCTTGATGAAAGTGAAAGAGGAGAGTGAAAAAGTTTGCTTAAAACTCAACATTCAGAAAACGAAGATCATGGCATCCGGTCCCATCACTTCATGGCAAATAGATGGGGAAACAGTGGAAACAGTGGCTGACTACTTTGGGGGGCTCCAAAATCACTGCAGATGGTGATTGCAGCCATGAAATTAAAAGACACTTACTCCTTGGAAGGAAAGTTATGACCAACTTAGACAGCATATTAAAAAGCAGAGACATTACTGTGACAACAAAGGTCTGTCTAGTCAAGCCTATGATTTTTCCAGTAGTCATGGATGGATGTGAGAGTTGGACTATAAAGAAAGCTGAGCACCGAAGAACTGATGCTTTTGAACTGTGGTGTTGGAGCAGACTCTTGAGAGTCCCTTGGACTGCAAGGAGATGAAACCAGCCCATCCTAAAGGAAATCAGTCCTGAATATTCATTGGAAGGACTGATGCTGAAGCTGAAACTCCAATACTCTGGCCACCTTACGTGAGGAACCGACTCGTTGGAAAAGACCCTGAGGCTGGGGAAGATTGAAGGCAGGAGGAGAAGGGGACAACTGAGGATGAGATCGTTGGATGGCATCACCAACTCAATGGACATGAGTTTGAGTAAGCTCCGGGAGTTGGTGATGGACAGGGAAGTCTGGTATGCTGCAGTCCATGGGGTTGCAAAGAGTTGGACACAACTGACTGAACTGAACTGAACTGAACTGAGTGAATGAACTGAGTGACTGAACTGAACTGGCTTATTTACGGATAAGAAACACTTGCTATCTTCAGAAACAATGCTTTGGCTATTTTTTTGGCAGTTTCTGGCATAGGAGCCATGTTCTCTGCAGGCAACCACTGGTGGTTTGTAAGCCCGCTAAATTGCTATTTTATTCTGGAAAGTATTGCATTAAAGTCTTTCATTCAAGCAGCCTTTTAAGAATGTAATTGCAGCTATTTTATCTTGTTTGAACATCCTATATATAAGTACATGACAAGGCAATTCTGAAATCCTTTGTCTGCCTTTCTGTGCATGAAGAAAAATGATGAAAGTATCCTTGTTATCTCTCTGTTTACAGTTAGTAATTCTGCTTCATTAGGCTGCATGGTAATTATTTTCAGAAAACACAACTGAAGATTCATGGTCTAAATAGAACTAAATAACTAAAATCCAAAGGCAGTTTTAGAGGTTAAGGTTATTTTATTTAATGTTATGAATCTTAGAACAGTTCTACAAAAATTAGAATTATGATAATCTCCATTATTTCACCTTGTTATTTAAATTTTAATAAAGGCTGTTGATTCAAAAAAGATGAAAATCTCCCTAAAATTTTCTAGTTAATGCTGTCTCTCTATTCTCTCTAATATTAGAAGTTTCTTAATTTTTCCCATAACATATAGAGCTTTCAAAATCTTCATTAACATTTTACTCCACAAACTAAAAATATACATTTAGACTTCAACTGAGTGATAGGAATTGAAACTCCAAAGCATACACTATTTTTCTTTTGCTCTGAGTTACATTAAAAAGCTTACTTATATTTGAAAGTACATGTGCATGCTTGTATACTGTTATTCAGTTGCATCCAGTTCTTTGTGATCCTATGGACTGTAGCCTGCCAAGCTCCTCTGTCCATGGAATTTTCCAGGCAAGAATACTGGAGTGGGTTGCCACTCCTTCTCCAGGGGATCTTCCCAACCCAGGGATTGAACCCATGTCTCCTGCATTAGCAAACGGATTCTTTACCAGTGGGCCACCTAGGAAACCATTCAGATATTAATTATGATCCTGAATGATATGTCATTCTATTATTGACATTGTTAAGCTGAGTAGACTTGATCGTTAACTGCAGTCACTTGCAAATAGATCATATGCAAGTTCAGGAGGTTAGAAAGGACGTTAAAGTTGGCATTCTGTCACTCAGAATGCCAGAAGGCATTTGAACTTTCAAAGATCAAAGCTGATGCCAAAGACAGATTTCGGGGAAATCCTGTGGCTGAAGTCAAGCTTTAGTACAATCTTCATTCCTAGGGAAGTGATTGAAGGACAAGGCATTTAGGAAGAAAAGGGTACCTATCATAGGCAGCTACAATAGACAGAAATAAATTTTTGCTCAAATTAACAGGGAATGTAGAACTAGGCCAGGAATAGGATTTGATAATCAGGACTATAACACATTCTTATCAATTAAGGGTAAGCTTAAATGAGAACCAGCCTTTATGAAAAGTCTACTAAATATCATACCTATGGTACTTATTTTCCATGTGCAGCCTAGACGTCTGCTAGTCTGATAGGCCCTGCTAATTAGCCTTTGTCCCACAACCTGCCCCCACTTCTATCAGTGGCCCCAGTTATTTGCAGAAGACATCCAAAGGTGTGAGTCCCATCTTCCTTCAGTTGGTTGGTAGCTTGTGTCTATGGACATTGCGTGGGAGAAGACTCACTACCCAGCATGGGATTGCCCAGGGCTCTGCTAAGGACACTGCCTCTGGGTTTGCCAAAAGTAGCTTTCCATATGTTTGAAAGCCCCTCAAATTCCCCTTGAACTCTCAACTTTTAGGCTCCTAAGAGACTGAAAACTAGTCTGAAAACTAGTCACTATTCTATCACCTTTCAACTTCCTGGGTTTTTTTCTCCCATTACTCAGCCTTTCTCATAAAAACATTTGTCCACCTTCTTTCAGTTAAAAAAAAAAAACAACCTTCAAATGCAGACAGAGATAAGTCAATGCTAGTGTGCATAGAGGATAGAGGAGTGAGAATAGGATATTATTTCTAGCTGTTCCCAAGTTTGAATATTGTTCTGATTTTTTATGGCTGCATAGCAAGTTGCCACAAGTTTAGTGACTTCAAACAATCCCCATTTTATTATCTAATAGTTCCATAGGTCAAAAGTCCAGGTGAGCTCCACTGGGCTCTCTCCTTAGGGTTTCACATATTTTATCTTCTGTTATCTGCTGGAGAAAACTCTGCTTTTAAAGTGCTCATGTGATGAGATGAAACTCACTCAGATAATCTCTTCCTGGGCAAATGATATCTCATCATAATCACAGATTTCATCCCTACTCAAAAGGGATGGGATTATGCAAGAGTGAGGTCATTGGGGGCTATTCTTAGAATGGTGCCCACCACATATGTATGTCAGAATTATCACTTTGATCAGAATTAAATGTAGATTCTCAGCCATCCCCCATCTTCTCTGAGATTCTGATTTAGCACAGCTGAGCAGAGCTCAGAATCTTTTTGCTTCACAGGGTCCCAATGTGATCCTGAGGTAGTCTTTTCTGGGAGAGAGAAAGGATATTAGTAAGTAGCCTCAAAGGGTCTGCAACATGTATACCATCTTTTGTCCTCCCTATAACTCTTTCAGATAAGTCTTATTTTCCCTCCATTTTAGAGGAGAGGAAACTGAGATACAAAAAGTCTAAGTAACTTGTTCAAGATCTCGAGTAAGTGAAGAGCTCAGGATGTATAGTTTACAAAACTGCATGGTTCCTCATTCTTTTAGAAATGGATTGGTACCTTGGAATCTTCTGAGAGCCAGGCATGTAGACAAATTTAGAATAACCTGGATAGGATGTTGGGCAGGAATCCTAAATTAAGGGAACTAACAGATAACTCAATACTTGATAAATTTGACTTCTAGACCATGCAGAGAGACCACTCTAGAAAGGTAAATAATGATCCCTATGGGACTGAAGATAAAGAAAAAGGAGGAAATTTGAAAAACAATGGAAATGTGGGACCCTCTTTTCTCACCAAAGGCAACCCCTTCAGAGCCAGGGCGGAGATCATGCGAATTACAAAGAAGTGATTAGATCCGGAGCCTACTGTGCCAAGTTAATAGATGAGGGTTTTGTAATGTAACCCAGGATCTTTATCATAAGATCAAAGTAAAGCTGAGATGGGGGGTAGTGAGAGACAGTGGTGGGGGGTGGGGTGAATGTCATACACAGACCGGGTGCAAGCCATTATAGGGGATTTACTGTTGCTTTCTCGATGAATCTGATGAACTTTAGATACTCTTCTCCTATATAGCCACGTGGCTTATTTTCTCATACAGTTCAGGTTCCTGCTGAAGATGGGGAGAAAAAAAATTGCTGTCAAAAAAACTGGTTGAAAAAATAAACCCAAGTTGCTCTTTTGTCTAGGTTTTGGAAAACAAGGAAAAGGGATTTAAATCACTCTTGTTTTCAAATTTAAAATTTTTATTATTTCTGCTATTGCACACTCATCATTCAGTATATTCCATGCATTTGTAAAGACTTTAATTTTCTTATCATTTTTATTGGATACTGAATATATGTAAAGTAGTAATTATAACATATGTGGAAGGCTTAAAGAATAACAACCCCATGAACACTCATGAATTCAGTAGCTGGTTTAAAAATGGGCAATTACAATACCTTTGTAGCCAAGCCCACTCTGTGTCTCCTTGCTCTCATTCATCTGTCTTCCCAGATCACAATCCTGAATTTTATATTTATTATTCCCTTATTTTTCTTTATGATCTTATTACATATCAGTCTCCAACCAATATGTTGTTTTGTTTTCTGTATTTTTGAACTTTATGTAAGTAGAATTATACTGAGTCTAGTCTTCTGTGACTTTTTTTTTGCTTACCTTGTGCTTTTTTGCTCACCTTGAAAGGCAGCCAACTTCATACCTAATATTCCATTTAAAGAACAAGTCATTCTTTTATCAACCAATTTGAGTAAATTTCATTTAAAAAATTATTGCAAACATTGCTGCTATAAACATTTTGCCTTCTGATATTTATTTTCAAGAGTTTTTCAGTCAATCCACTTGGAAGTAGAATTACTGGATTATAGGTTAGGTGCTTCTTTGAAATTATTAAGTCAAACAGTTTTCCAAATAGGTGGTATCTACTTCTACTTCCATTAGAAGAGCACATGAGTATCCCTTGTTTCTCATCTGCAATCAAAACAAAATTTTAAAATATTTGTTTATTTGTCTGCCCCGAGTCCTTAGTTTTAGCATGTGGGATCCTTAGTTGCTCTTAAGTTGCAGCATGAAGGATATTTAGTTGTGGTGTGTGAATTCTTCGTTGCGGGCATGTGGGATTTAGTTCCTTGCCCTGGGATCGAACCGGGACACCTGGCACTGCGAGCTGGGAGTCTTAGCCACTGGATTACCAGGGAAGTCCCTCTGGCTGCTTTAAGTGAATATGCTTTACCTGGCTTTGGTTAACAGCTGCAGATATTTTTAGAAAGTACAACCAAAATTATATTAAAATTTTTAGATGAGTGCAAAGAGGATTTATGAATTAGTCCTATACTCTTAGAATATGAAAACTATTTTCCTGTGTAAACTGTGTCAAACATGGTGGTTAGTTTCTCTACCATTGAAGTCCTTAACCCACAACACAGCTGAAATTCACTCATAAGTCTCCTTTGACTCTTTTTTTAAAAAAATATAAATTTATTTATTTTAATTGGAGGTTAATTACTTTACAATATTGTATTGGTTTTGCCATACATCAACATGAATCCGTCACAGGTATACACGTGTTCCCCATCCTGAAACCCCCTCCCTCCTCCCTCCCCGTACCATCCCTCTGGGTCGTCTTGATGTCTCACTTCAGAAATCCTTTCCTTTTCCAAGGTCATAAACATATTCTCCTGTTTGTTTTATCAAAGTTTTATAGTTTTACTTTCTACATTTTAGCCTTTAATCTGTCTGGAATTTGTCTCTGTGTATGGTGTGAGGTGGGCTTCCCTGGTGGCTCAGAGGGTAAAACATCTGCCTGCAATGCAGGAGACCTGGGTTTGATCCCTGGGTCAGGAAGATCCCCTGGAGAAGGAAATGGCAACCCAATCCAGTACTCTTGCCTGGAAAATCCCATGGACAGAGAAGCCTGGTAGACTACAGTCCATGGGATTGCAAAGAGTTGGACACGACTGAGCGACTTCACTTTCTTTCTTTATGGTATGAGGTGAGGCTTGCCTGGTGGCTCAGTGGTAAAAAGAATCTACCTGCCAAGCAGGATACACAATTTTGATTCCTGGGTGGGAAAGATGCCCTGAAGAAGGAAATGGCAACACACTCCAGTATTCTTGCCTGGGAAAGCACATGGACAGAGGAGCCTGGTGGGCTACAGTCCATGGTGTCTCAGAGAGTCAGATAAGACTTAGCGACTAAACAACAACAATGTGAGGTAGGGTCCAATTTTTTATTCAGCATGGATAACCTATTTGATAGGTCCTCCATTTCTCACTAGCCTGTAAGTTCAGCTGTGTTAGATAAGCTCCAAAGACAGCCTTCATCAATTCCTTCCCTCCTGGTATATATATACTACTCCATCCATCAGGAAGTAGGTTTATTTTCTTTTTCCTTGAATCTGAGTTGATCCTGCTACTGGCTTTATTTTTTTTTCATTGCCTTTGGTTTTTTTTGTTTTTGTTTTTTTACTTTACAATACTGTATTGGTTTTGCCATACATTGACATGAATCTACCACAGGTGTACATGAGTTCCCAACCCTGAACCCGCCTCCCACCACCCTCCCCATATCATCTCTCTGGGTCATCCCAGTGCACCAGCCCCAAGCATCCAGTATCCTGTATCGAACCTAGACTGGCGATTCATTTCTTACATGATAGTATACATGTTTCAATGCCATTCTCCCAAATCATCCCACCCTCTCCCTCTCCCACAGAGCCCAAAAGTCTGTTCTTTACATCTGTGTCTTTTTTGCTGTCTCGCATACAGGATTATCATTACCATCTTTCTAAATTCCATATATATGTGTTAGTATACTGTATTGGTGTTTTTCTTTCTGGCTTACTTCACTCTGTATAATCGGCTCCAGTTTCATCCACCTTATTAGAACTGATTCAAATGTATTGTTTTTAATGGCTGAGTAATACTCCATTGTGTATATGCACCACAGATTTCTTATCCATTCATCTGCTGATAGACATCTAGGTTGCTTCCATGTCCTGGCTATTATAAACAGTGCTGCAATGAACATTGGGGTAAATGTGTCTCTTTCAATTCTGGTTTCCTCGGTGTGTATGCCCAGCAGTGGGATTGCTGGGTCATAAGGCAGTTCTATTTGCAGTTTTCTAAGGAATCTCCACACTGTTCTCTATAGTGGCTGTACTAGTTTGCATTCCCACCAACAGTGTAAGAGGGTTCCCTTTTCTCCACACCCTCTCCAGCATTTATTGCTTGTCGACTTTTGGATCGCAGCCATTCTGACTGGTGTGAAATGGTACCTCATTGTGGTCTTGATTTGCATTTCTCTGATAATGAGCGATGTTGAGCATCTTTTCATGTGTTTGTTATCTGTCTGTATGTCTTCTTTGGAGAAATGTCTATTTAGTTCTTTGGCCCATTTTCTGATTGGGTCATTTATTTTTCTGGAATTGAGCTGCATAAGTTGCTTGTATATTTTTGAGATTAGTTGTTTGTCAGTTGCTTCATTTGCTATTATTTTCTCCCATTCCGAAGGCTGTCTTTTCACCTTGCTTATAGTTTCCTTTGTATAGTGAGAGGTCACCTGGAAGAGAATTGAAACCCCAGCCAACAGTCAGCACTAAGGTCCCAGCCAGGTGAGAGCAGTCTTTGGACTTGCCAGCCCAGTAGAGTCACTAACCTGAATGAAGCTGCATGACTGAGTGGAGGTGAGACCAACACAAGAACTGGCTAATCAATCCACAGAACTGTAAGAAATTATAAAACTATTGCTGTTTTAAGATCTGAAGTGTTGGGGTAGTTTATGACATAGCGACAGGTAATTGCTCTGTAACAAATTCAGTTTCTATATATGTTAGAGTCTGTTTCAGGATATTGATCAGTTAGTCTCAATTACTATATAATAGAGCAAGTATTCCCATTTTGTTCTTATTCACATTTTCATATAATTTTCATATAATAGAATTGGGCTTCCCTGTTGGCTCAGATGGTAAAGAATATGCCTACAAGGAGGAGACTCAGGTTTGATCCCTGGGTTGGGAAGATCCCCTGGAGAAAGGAATGGCAACCCACTCTAGTATTCTTGCCTGGAGAATTTTATGGACAGAAGACCCCTTCATGGGGTCGCAAGAGTCAGACACGACTGAGTGACTAACACACACATGTACTTTTAGTTTACACATACACACATGCACTCATATATATCCTTCTCCATTTATATGGTCTTGTAAACTGAGGCATATTAAATTTTTTGAGAATTTATTTGAGCAAACATAGATTTGAATAGAGCAGCATTAAACCTGAAGTGGTTATATTCTGTAGTCCACCAACAGGAGCTAGGGGAAACATCTTTTATACATCAGAGGTGGAAGCAAAGCAAGGAAATTATTTGATTGGCTATAGCTTAAGTGGCTGCATTATTTTGAGAAGTCTAGTTGGCTGTTTGCAATTGGTAGTCCAAAGGTTTCAATTTTTTAAACTTGAGACATTACAAGCTTAGGTTCTAGTTTGCTTACACAAACTACTAGGCACTAAAGTCACCTTTGTATGATGTTCTCCTTGTTTAAGTTTTCCTTAATATTCAGTTCAGTTCAGTCACTCAGTTGTGTCCGACTCTTTGCAACCCATGGACTGCAGCACGCCAGGCTTCCTTGTCCATCACCAACTCCCGGAGCCTACTCAAACTCATGTCCATCGAGTCGGTGATGCCATCCAACCATCGTATCCTCTGTCATCCCCTTCTCCTCCCACCTTCAATCTTTCCCAGTATCAGGGTCTTTTCCAATGAGTCCGTTCTTCACATCAGGTGGCCAAAGTAGTGGAGTTTCAGCTTCAGCATCAGTCCTTTCAATGAATATTCAGGGCTGATTTCCTTTAGGATGGACTGCTTGGATCTCCTTGCAGTCCAAAGGACTCTCAAGAGTCTTCTCCAACACCACAGTTCAAAAGCACCAATTCTTCGGCACTCAGCTTTCTTTATAGTCCCACTCTCACATCCATCCATGACTACTGGAAAAACCATAGCTTTGACTAGACGGATCTTTGTTGGCAAAGTAATGTCTCTACTTTTTAATAAGCTGTCTAGGTTGGTCACAACTTTTCTTCCAAGGAACAAGCATCTTTTTATTTCATGGCTGCAGTCACCATCTGCAGCACCCCTCAAAATTTGGAGCTGATTTTGGAGCCCCCCAAAATGTAGTCTCCCACTGTTTCCCCATCTATTTGCCATGGAGTGATGGGACTGGATGCCATGATCTTAGTTTTCTGAATATTAAGTTTTAAGCCAACTTTTTCACTCTCCTCTTATACTTTCATCAAGAGGCTCTTTAGTTCCTCTTCACTTTCTTCCATAAGGGTGGTGTCATCTGCATATCTGAAGTTATTGATATTTCTCGCGACAATCTTGATTCCAGCTTGTGCTTCATCCAGCCCAGTGTTTCTCATGATGTACTCTGTATATAATTTAAATAAGCAGGGTGACAATATATAGCCTTGACGTACTCCTTTCCCAATTTGGAACCAGTCTTTTCCATGTCCAGTTCAAACTGTTGCTTCTTGACCTGCGTGCAGATTTCTCAGGAGGCAGGTCAGGTGGTCTGGTATTCCCATCTCTTTGATTTAATCTAATATTTAATATTAGATTTATATATTCTCCATAGAGGTATTACATGTCTTTTATTAGATTTATCTTCTTTTTAAAGTTTTTAAAATTTTATATGTGACTTGGTTTTTGTGAATATATCTGATGTTCTGAGAATTTCAAACAAAATAATAAAGTCACAATGTAAAGAACAGATAAACAGAACAAATCATTATTTTTATAACATTCTACTAATACACATTTCAAAATATTCAGTCTTTTCCTTCCTTTTCTTTTTAAAAACATAGCCATTATATTCAGAAGCAGCTCTGTTGGACTCTGCCTAATCCTTTTTCAGTGCTCTATTGTGGAGGAATCTGTCTTTGAGGATGCTGACTTTCTTCTAATTGTCCTGCTTCTTTATAATGGCCTCTTCTTAGGGAACTACTCTCTCAAAAACTTAACATTTACAGATGAAATTGGTATTAGATTTATTTCTAAGTAATTTTGTTGCTGTTATTATATATCTTCTTTGTTCATTATATATAAATGCAATTTGCTATTGTATACTGATTTCATAACCAGAAATTTTGCTGATTTTTATTAATTTCTAACCTTTAATATCTTTATTTCTTTTCCCCCTTAATTTGCTTCTTTGTTTACTTGGCTACAGACCTTTTTATATGTTTATTTAATTTCTTGTCTTGCTCTAGAAAGTTGTGTCTATTCTATATTGGCTCTTTATTTCCTTTTGAGCCTCTGTTTGAATCCCATTGGGTGTCTGAAACTTGGTGATCTTGTCTACTCTTGCTAGGTTATGTGAAATACAAGCACCCACCAAGTCCCAGTGACTTACAGCCACAAAGGTTTATTTCTTATTCATCTTATGTGTTATTCACTGGTCGGCTCTGCTACACATGTTCTTTATTCTGGGACTAGGTTGGAGAAAGAGCCCATTCCTGGAATAGAGCAATACATAACTACTGGAAATCTCTTCAAGCTTCCGCTTGGATAGTGCATACAACACCCCCAAGTACATTGCATTAGGCAAAACCAGCCATGTGGCCAAGTCTGATGTGTGTGTTTGGGGAGGAGGGTTGTGGTGGAGAAGTTTAATCAAATGATGAGGAGAGAAGAGAGAATGATGGGGAACAATGATACTGTCTTCATTACCTGCTTTTTTTTGTTGTTGTTCTCTTTGAAAAGTCTCCGCAAAGATTTTCTAAACAGGAGCTTTTGGTAACTGGTTCAGAGCTGCCCCTGCCTGTCCCCAGTTATATAGGACATCCAGTTCAAAGCAATCACGCTGGTGATTTGTTTATGCTTTGGTTATACATGCTGTTGTGCATTTTGCGTGTAGTTTTGTCTCGCCTCAACTATTAGACTGAGGATGATTAAGAATTTGCTGAAAACAATGAAAATTACACATAAACACATACATCCAGTTGTGTTTACCATTTAAGGCATTTAAAATAAACAGAAATCCTCCCTGAATTTTGTCCATGAGCTGTAGACCCCTGCTATTTTTGCAATTGCCTATTAACACATCTATATTCTCAACCAGACTACACTGTGAGGTCAGGTAGCATCTGTCTTGTTCACTGTTATGTCCCAGTAACTAGTGCAACATTTGGTGTGTAACAGCCTTCAAAAAAAAAAAAAAGTGTGAGATGAACAAACTAAATCAGAATTAGAATACAAGGCTAGGGTCCTAAATTAAATGAATAAGGTCAAGTTAGTAAAGCTATAGTCATTAGAAGCCCAGGATAAATTAGAAATAATATTTATACTAAATCAATAGTCTTTAGAGATTGTCTGCTTTTTTTGTGCGTAAAGCCAATTGAACAACAAGAAGTCTGAATAGATTGAAGCTAGCTTCTAAGTCGGAGAAGGCAATGGCACCCCACTTCAGTACTCTTGCCTGGAAAATCCCATGGACGGAGGAGCCTGGTAGGCTGCAGTCCATGGGGTCGCTAAAAGTCGGACACGACTGAGCTACTTCACTTTCACTTTTCACTTTCATGCATTGGAGAAGGAAATGGCAACCCACTCCAGTGTTCTTGCCTGGAGAATCTCAGGGACGGGGGAGCCTGGTGAGCTGCCGTCTATGGGGTCGCACAGAGTCGGACAGGACTTAAGTGACTTAGCAGCAGCAGCAGCAGCTTCTAAGTCAGTGTAAGTGGTCTGGTTTTCATTTTTTCCTTCAAGGGTTTTGCAGGCAGAACTTGTCAGGCTGGTAATGATTTTATGCCATGCCCCTCCGAGAACAGCATCATGTGAGAGTCCCCTAAATGTAGACAGTCTGAATGAATATATGAATGGGTGCTGGCAGCAAGAAAGAATGGTTTATGTCAAGGATTTTTAAAAACCTCACGGCGCTTCCAGCCGGGGCCCAGGGTCGGGTAGGCCAGCCAGTTCTCAGTCATGGGGACCACGAGAAGAAGCAGCCGCCAGCTCGGTTCCCGACCCGTACCTTCAACAGTTCTAGGTCCGCGAACCCATGGCGAGGATCCCGCCTGTGGCTTTCGCCTTCTCCAGCTCCTCTTTCTCCTCCGCAGCCGCTTCCCTTTTAAGAACCAGCCTCTCCTATATACTCCGAACCACCAGCAGAGGGCAGGCCTGCCTGATCTCTGTGATGATCAGTCCGTCTGCTTTCAGTTGTGTTTTCAATATTTTTCCACATGCAGCGTGCTTCCTTTATGTAGGCTACGTTTTGCCTATCACCTCCCCGTGATCAACGAAACAGCTATGTTGTCCTTGCTTATGTATTCATACAATAAAGATTTATTATGTGCCAAATCTCTGCCCTGTACTGAGACTACAGTGGATGCAAAACACAGTCCCTACCTTCTGGAAGAATTCTACTAGTGAAGATAATGAACTCAATTAGTAATTTTCAAAAATTATGATTTGGCTTATACTGGTTGAAATAGTTGGTACTAGGAGTGTAAGTGTAAGAGAACGGACCAAAAATAGCCTAAGAACTAGGGAAATTCTTTTAGGAAAGCAAGGTTTCTAGTGAGTTCTGAAAGGTATCTGAATTAAGTAGACCAGGAACCATAGAGAGAGCTTGTAATTTATTTTGAGCAAGTCTTTGTTCTTGTAATGAGAGGAGAGAAGAGTGAGGGTCTTGTTAGACTGGAGACTCTGGGCTAAACTATCAAGAAAGTAACAGTTCTTGGACTTCCCTGGTGGTCCAGTGGCTAAGACTTCATGCTCCTAATGCAGGGGACCCGGGTTCAGTCCCTGCTCAGGGAACTAGATACCACAAGCCGCAACTGAAAGATCCCGCATGCTGCAATGAAGACCCAGTGCAGCCAAATTAATAAATATTTAAAAAAGGGAAAGTAACAGTTCTTGATTCATGGGCCTATTGTGAACTCATGATAGTGTCTGGCATAAAGTAAGCATTCATGTTGGCCCTGATTGTTATTCACTGGGATATTCAGCAGTATCCTTTGCCCCTAGATTATTTTTTGGATTCAAAAATTCTCTGTGAATCAGAACTGTGCTAACCTAATGGACTTCAATCTGCTAAATTTTGCTTCGGAAACACAGCCACTTTTTGGCTTTGATTGTTGTTTATGGGTCTTATGCAGACAGCACAGGAGGATCTGGCTGAATTTCCCATGACAATGTGAGATGTACAGCTCCAAGGCACATAATGTAGTTATCCGTTGTATAATGTAATTTTTTCCTAATCTGGTAAGAAATTCCATAGATAACATGACTACATGGATAGAAATAGAGTCCTTGGATCTTAAGATAGCAAGTCACAGACTTATTTCAAAGTTATTGATGCACAGCACTTTGTAGTATCTTATATTCAATCAGTTTTAATAGCATTTTCATCTCACTTGACAATGTAATCCCATCAGTCTCAGAGCTGCACAGTATCTTAAGTCATATAACTTTGACTGTTTAATAAAGATCTTTGTGGCTAAATTTTGGGGAGTGCTTTGAAGTCTCTTCCCAATAAATAAAGCATTAAAAAAAAAGATGTATAGGGCTTAATTGAATGGTTTCAGGAAGCAAAAAACTGCAAAATAAACAAATAGGCCTGACAGGAAACACACACACACAGACACACAAATCTCTGATAAGAAGAGGACACCTTTTAAATTACAAATTATTTTTGTTTTCTGTTTACCTCTCGTCCAAGGTAAGGAGCAGTGGCTGTGCTTTGCTGGAGCAGCCATGAAGAGATACCCCACGCCCAAGGTAAGAGAAACCCAAGTAAGATGGTAGGTGTTGCAAGAGGGCATCAGAGGGCAGACACACTGAAACCATACTCACAGAAATCTAGTCAATCTAATCACACTAGGACCACAGCCTTGTCTAACTCAATGAAACCAAGCCATGCCTGTGGGGCAACCCAAGACGGGCAGGTCATGGTGGAGAGGTCTGACAGAATGTGGTCCACTGGAGAAGGGAATGGCAAGCCACTTCAGTATTCTTGCCTTGAGAACCCCATGAACAGTATGAAAAGGCAAAATGATAGGATACCAAAAGAGGAACTCTCCGGGTCATTAGCTGCCCAATATGCTACTGGAGATCAGTGGAGAAATAACTCCAGAAAGAATGAAGGGATGGAGCCAAAGCAAAAACAATACCCAGATGTGGATGTGACTGGTGATAGAAGCAAGGTCCGATGCTGTAAAGAGCAGTATTGCATAGGAATCTGGAATGTCAGGTCCATGAATCCAGGAAAATTGGAAGTGGTCAAATAAGAGATGGCAAGAGTGAACGTCGACATTCTAGGAATCAGCCCACTAAAAATGGACTGGAATGGGTGAATTTAACTCAGATGACCATTATATCTACTACTGCAGGCAGGAATCCCTCAGAAGAAATGGAGTAGCCATCATGGTCAACAAAAGAGTACGAAATGCACTACTTGGATGCAATCTCAAAAATGACAGAATGATCTCTGTTGGTCTCCAAGGCAAACCATTCAATATCACAGTAATCCAAGTCTATGCCCCAACCAGTAACGCTGAAGAAGCTGAAGTTGAACGGTTCTATGAAGACCTAGAAGACCTTTTAGAACTAACACCCCAAAGAGATGTCCTTTTCATTATAGGGGACGGGAATGCAAAAGTAGGAAGTCAAGAAACACCTGGAGTAACAGGCAATTTGGCCGTTGAATGCAGAATGAAGCAGGGCAAAGACTAATAGAGTTTTGCCAAGAGAATGCACTGGTCATAGCAAACACCCTCTTCCAACAACACAAGAGAAGACTCTACACATGGACATCACCAGATGGTCAACACCAAAATAAGATTGATTATATTCTTTGCAGCCGAAGATGGAGAAGCTCTATATAGTCAACAAAAACAAGACCAGGAGCTGACTGTGGCTCAGATCATGAACTCCTTATTGCCAAATTCAGACTCAAATTGAAGAAAGTAGGGAAAACTGCTAGACCATTCAGCTTTGACCTAAATCAAATCCCTTATGATTATACAGTGGAAGTGAGAAATAGATTTAAGGGCCTAGATCTGATAGATAGAGTGCCTGATGAATGGAATGCCTGATTATGGAATGAGGTTCATGACATTGTACAGGAGACAGGGATCAAGACCATCCCCATGGAAAAGAAATGCAAAAAAGCAAAATGGCTGTCTGGGGAGGCCTTACAAATAGCTGTGAAAAGAAGAGAGGCGAAAAGCAAAGGAGAAAAGGAAAGATATAAGCATCTGAATGCAGAGTTCCAAAGAATAGCAAGGAGAGATAAGAAAGCCTTCTTCAGTGATCAATGCAAAGAAATAGAGGAAAACAACAGAATGGGAAAGACTAGATCTCTTGAAGAAAATTAGAGATACCAAGGGAACATTTCATGCAAAGATGGGCTTGATAAAGGACAGAAATGGTCTGGACCTAACAGAAGCAGAAGCTATTAAGAAGAGGGGGCAAGAATACATGGAAGAACTGTACAAAAAAGATCTTCATGACCCAGATAATCATGATGATGTGATCACTAATCTAGAGCCAGACATCTTGGAATGTGAAGTCAAGTAGGCCTTAGAAAACATCACTATGAACAAAGCTAGTGGAGGTGATGGAATTCCAGTTAAGCTGTTTCAAATCCTGAAAGATGATGCTGTGAAAGTGCTGCACTCAATATGCCAGCAAATTTGGAAAACTCAGCAGTGGCCACAGGACTGGAAAAGGTGTTTTCATTCCAATTCCAAAGAAAGGCAATTCCAAAGAATGCTCAAACTACCGCACAACTGCACTCATCTCACATGCTAGTAAAGTAATGCTCAAAATTCTCCAAGCCAGGCTTCAGCAATATGTGAACTGTGAACTTCCTGATGTTCAAGCTGGTCTTAGAAAAGGCAGAGGAACCAGAGATCAAATTGCCAACATCCGCTGGATGATGGAAAAAGCAAGAGAGTTCCAGAAAAACATCTATTTCTGCTTTATTGACTATGCCAAAGCCTTTGACTGTGTGGATCACAATCAACTGTGGAAAATTCTGAGAGAGATGGGAATACCAGACCACCTAACCTGCCTCTTGAGAAATCTGTATGCAGGTCAGGAAGCAACAGTCAGAACTGGACATGGAACAACACACTGGTTCCAAATAGGAAAAGGAGTAAGTCAAGGCTGTATATTGTCACCCTGCTTATTTAACTTCCATGCAGAGTACATCATGAGAAACGCTGGACTGGAAGAAACACGAGCTGGAATCAAGATTGCCGGGAGAAATCTCAATAACCTCAGATATGCAGATGACACCACCCTTATGGCAGAAAGTGAAGAGGAACTAAAAAGCCTCTTGATGAAAGTGAAAGAGGAGAGTGAAAAAGTTGGCTTAAAGCTCAGCATTCAGAAAATGAAGATCATGGCATCCGGTCCCATCACTTCATGGGAAATAGATGGGGAAACAGTGGAAACAGTGTCAGACTTTATTTTTTTGGGCTCCAAAATCCCTGCAGATGGTGATTGCAGCCGTGAAATTAAAAGACACTTACTCCTTGGAAGAAAAGTTATGACCACCTAGACAGCATATTCAAAAGCAGAGACATTACTTTGCCGACTAAGGTCCATCTAGTCAATGCTATGGTTTTTCTAGTGGTCATGTATGGATGTGAGAGTTGGACTGTGAAGAAGGCTGAGCACCTTAGAATTGATGCTTTTGATCTGTGGTGTTGGAGAAGACTCTTGAGAGTCCCTTGGACTGCAAGGAGATTCAACCAGTCCATTCTGAAGGAGATCAGCCCTGGGATTTCTTTGGAGGAAATGATGCTAAAGCTGAAACTCTAGTACTTTGGCCACCTCATGTGAAGAGTTGACTCATTGGAAAAGACTTTGATGCTGGGAGGGATTGGGGGCAGGAGGAGAAGGGGATGACAGAGGATGAGATGCCTGGATGGCATCACTGACTCGATGGACGAGAGTCTGAGTGAACTCCGGGAGTTGGTGATGGACAGGGAGGCCTGGCGTGCTGCGATTCATGGGGTTGCAAAGAGTCAGACATGACTGAGCTACTGAACTGAACTGAACTGAACAGCTACATAGAAAAATACTGTAAGACGTTACTCATGGGTCTCATTGGGTTCTGGCGCTAAGGGAAGCTTTTTTTGTTGTTGTAATTTTTCTATTTATAATACTAGCTTTGTATAAAATAAAAATGTGCGGTGTTGGTTTTCTAAGTGGACCTAAACAATAGTTCTCAGTCCTAAGCAATTCCATTTGAACATAATCCACTTATTTTAAAACAAAACAAAGTCAATTAAAGAAAGTTATCTGGCAAAATAAATATTATATTTTATTGGAAAATTCCCCAGTTTTAGAATGCTTTGCTGCTCAAGGGTAAGTATATGAGATCTACAACTTGCCTGTATATGATCATTAAGGGTCTTATCCTTGGATTGATTCATAATTGAGACCAAGTTAAATTTTCTGGAAAAAAGAATTCCACAGCTCAGCAGGCTAGCTGCCTTCAGACTGGCTACATTAACTCTGCCTATCCCCAATCTAGCCAGAGAATCAATAAAAGCTGGTGGAATAAGACAGGTCATAAATTTGATTTCTATATCCCAAATCACTTCCATTCTGGGCTGACCTCATATTGGCAGTCTGGTTTGATTACAAGGTCTTTTCCCCACAGGCTGTTCAGCAGTTTGAAAGGTACAATGTGTTGGTTCAAATCTGATCCTTGGGGAGTATTTACTAGTTTTACAAGCAGCTCCTCTATCTGACATAATTCAATCCAACGGTCAGTTGTCCCCCAGGGAACCTGATGTGCTAAGCCTCGGGGTTGTTCCAGTTGGGTCTCTAGGTGCCCTGCGAAAGACTACCCTGAGCTCTGCTCAGCCAGGCCAGAGTTGCTCAGGCCCTGCTCCCCCTTCCCCCAATTTCAACAATCAACAAGGACCTCTTTGTGCTCCAAAATGTTCTCTTATTTATGATAGCTCTAGTGGAGGGTCGGGAGGCCAGACTCAACCTAAAGGTTTGATTGAAAAGTTTCTTCTTAGCCCCAGAAGAGTCATTTTAATAATAATAACATTCTTTCCTTTACTCAGAACCTTAAAACTTACTACTTTAAAAGCAACACATTTCATTGATTTTAATTTCAGAACTGAAAAAGACCAGGCACACTAGTGATTTTATCTAGTAAGTGAAGAAATTGAGGCCCTCAAGAAAACCAAGTGGACTGGTCTCATGTTATATGAGTCAGTCTTATTGGATCTGGGATAAAGACCTAATTTCCAATCCAGTGCTCTTTCCACTGCCTCATTCTGCCCTTCTAATCCTCTAATCAGTGCTGGCTAAGGGACTATTTTATAGATAAAATCATTATTAATAATGATCATTACCATTTATAGAGACATTTTTAGGTGCCTGGTGCTGTGTATCAATCTTGAAAACAGCCCAGTGAGGTATGTCTTCTTCTTATCCCATTTTATAGTTGAGAAAATTGAGTCCCAGAGAGGCTAAGTAACTTACCCAGCCTTTTAAATGACAGTGAGTAAAAGTCAGGACTGAGATATAAATCTGGTCCTTTCTGACCTCAGAATCCAAGTTTTGAACTATTTAGCACTATGACTGGATTTCTCAGAATCTTCTTTTCTTACCTATCTTTTAAAGGCTCTTGGCCTTGAAGGCTTAAATTATCCCACCTGATGTATCAGCATCATTCTCAGGCCCTAGGGTCTCATCCTAATGCTCTGTCCCTTCCCTGCCCACAAGTCAGAATATAATTCTTTTAAAATAGGCTCCTTTTGTTGGAAGATAACTAACCTCTCTTCAGTCTGTCTTACACTGCTAAAGTCTGTTCTTTGGGGGATGGGCTAGTAACAAAACCACATCAGAGTCCCCACAAAGATTTCAAGCACCCTCCAGTGGTAGTTACTAAAGACAGATTTTAAAAAGCCAGGGATGGCTGAGCAGAGGCTTCTTGCTTGGGAAAGACAAGAGTGTGGGGCCCATCTGGGCTACCCACCGGATCCAGGCAGGCATAGCACGTCATAAATAACCCCTTACTCAAGCCTCCTTGCCAGTTCAAAATGGGTTTTGAAGGTATTTGGTTTGTTTTTAAAGAGAGTGTGAGCTAAAGGCTGTCATTTAAAACTGCCCTGATCTCACATCACAAGAACAGGTGGGCCCAGAATGAAAACAAAACAAATGAAAGTCTGAATTTACCAAAGCAAACATTATGGACTGATTATTTTGCTTGTGAACAGGATTACCCCTGGGACTATTGAAAGCGGAGAGTCCCCTGACTGCAATTAAAATGGAAATTTCTCTATTCAAATTTGGTTAATACTCCTGACCTTTCAGGAAAATGTGCATTTTGTTAGGCAAAGATCCCTTGTGCGGAAGAACAAATTAAAGGTTTAATCCTTTCTTAGAAATAGTAAAGAAAGTCTGCAAAGCTTTATTTCCTCTTCCTTTCTGAATGTTAATGGTGTTATAGAAGTCCCGTTATGGAAGCATTTTTGTTTTTAAATATTACTTGACACTCTTTCCTAAAACATACTTATTAAAGCCCAAGATGAGCAAGAGGTAACAAGTCTTTTTGAGATCACATTTTATCTGCTGCTTGAAAAGTCCTTTATCAGTAGGTGGCACTCTAAGAATGAGATTACTATATTGTGGGGCCAATGAAGTCAGTCTAGAAAGCAAAATTCCACCCTTTCTGGGGCATCTTTCTGAAGAAACAGTTTTGTCCTACCCTCTGAGAAAGCCCCTCTTCCTAAGCTGTCCATCTTTGCATCTGCTGTTTGCATAAAAGGATGCCCACACTGTACCCTTCTTAGAATTGCAGAGTATGAAGGCTAGAAAGGACCTCTTATGTAATGGCTTAGCTTGCAGCTCTTTTGGTCCTGGGATAACAGGATCTGTAAAGCTTGGAGGAAACTTAGAAGTCTTCTTCAACTCTCATTTTTTTGACAAGGAAGTTGAGACCTGATATGAAAGACTGATCACCCAGCTAGTTCTTGCTCATGTGCTCGGTCACTCCAGTCGTGTCCAGCTCTTTGAGATCCCATGGACTATAGGCCACCAGGTTACTCTGTCCATGGGATTCTCCAGGCAATAATACTGGAGTGGGTTGCCATTTCCTTCTCCAGGGGATCTTCCCAACCCAGGGATCAAACCTGCATCTTTTACGTCTCCTGCATTGGTAGGCAGGTTCTTTACCACTAGAGCTACCTGGGAAGCCCCTGAGGTCATCTAGCTAGTTCTTAGCTGAGCCAGGACATAAGCCCTAATGGGCTGGCTCTGTGTCCAGTGATTTCTGGCTTATTGGTGAACCTCATGGGGGCATGGTGGAGGATGAAAAGATACCAGCCTCTGTGCTTTACTTTCATGATGGCCACTCTGTGTGTGTGCACGCGTGCATTTGTTTACGCTCAGTCCCTTCAGTCATGTCCAACTCTTTGCGACCCTGTGGACTGTAGCCCACTAGTAGTCCACGGGATTCTCCAGGCAAGAATACTGGAGTGAGTTGCCATGCCCTCCCCCAGGGATCTTCCTGGCCCAGGGATTTATCCTGCATCTCCTGCATCAAAGGTGAGTTCTTTACTGCTGAGCCACCAGGGAAGCCCCAGCCACTCTACCAGGATTCATTACAAATGTCAGGTGCTGAGTCTTTCTCTCCAAACCAAATTTCTCAGATATCATATTTCTGCCAACCAAACCAGCCTTTCCCCCGTTACCTTTGAAACTCTAGGGTCCCTGTTGGCTAGTCCCTGGATTCAATGTGTGCTTGGAGATGTTCTGGGCTCCAGCGTATAGATGTGAACAAAACAGACAAAATCTCTACCTTCAGGAAGGAAACAGAAAATAAAGAGAATAGATTAGGCGGTTATATATAGCATGTTAGTAATGAATGCTAAAGATGGGGGGGGGAAGCAGAAAAGAGGAATACAAAGTTTTAGGGAGGGAATGGAAATTGGGTCAGGGGAAGCTTAACTGAGAAAGTCACTTTTGAGCTAAGATGGGAGGAAAAGATGGAGCTAGTTATAAAGCTAGGGAGAAGAAAAGTATTTTAGGGAAGGGGAATAGCAGGTATGAATGAAGGCTCTGAGTCAGGAGCAGTCTTGGAATTTTTAGAAACAGTAAGGAGACCAATAGAATATTTATAAATTCTTATCAAGTATAGATTTTTTTCTTTATCAAGGTAACCCACCCCCTCCCTGTGGTCATCTCTTTAGTCTAGATTCCCGAACCTGGATTCTTACTTATCTAATTGGTCTCTTCACCCTGAATCTCTCTCCTAGGACGCAAGATCTTTATCTCAATGTAATGTGGCCTCCTGGGCCTCCTTGGGTCTGTTGTGTATTTACCACTTCCATCTGATGATTGAGTACTGCTGTGAATACTCGACTTTATGGCTCTTTGGATCAGATAACACCGAGTTCATGATGGACAGTTTGGATCACTGGCAACTTGGAGCCATTCAGTCTCCTCTAGGCCCAGTAGTAGGAAAAGAGCTGTTTTCCAAAAGGAGAGAAGCTATCCACTGATGATTGCAGAGCTTTGCTTCAGAATCCTAAGTCTGTGCTGTGATTCATCTACAGGGGCTGCCAAAGGCTCCAAAAAGCATTCCTGTTTGCCACCAAGGTTTCACCAAGGTTCCTTGGATCTGCTGGGCCCTCTAAACCAAGCGGCAAGAGTCTTCTCTACAAGACTGTCTCTTGTTCCGTGCTCCACTCAAAACTGGCACCTTTTGCTCTACAGTGCCTGACTAAGGCATTTCTTTCCTCTTAAATTATTTTTCCTCCCCTCTCTATTTTTCCATATTAGCTTTAGAGGCTTAAGAGAAGTTAAATTTAAATAAATAAATAATGAGTTTTGCAGAAGGGACTTGGAACTGGTTCATTCAACTCCAAAGTCTAAATACTTAACCTCTATACTGGATGCAAGTTTGTCAACCGCTCCTCCCGCATTTAATATGCGTTGAGCACTTTCCTTACAATATTACATTTCTCAGAACACTAAAAACATAAAACTGTTGCTTATAACATAAAAACTCCTCATAAACATAATTTCTGTGACTATTTAACAGTCAGTTGTGTGACCTTTTGACTACTGATAGCAGCACATTGTTAACATCTTTTTGCATGTATTCTTATCTGGCTTTCTAATTGTTTACCTAGCATATTCTTGGAATGAAATTCCTAGGTTAAAGGCATGAACATTTCTTAAGCTCTTCATACTTAATGTCAGATTTTTTTCCACAGGGTTCTCAAATTCTTTTGTTTTGGGCGCCTGTTGCCATAGAGATTATATCATCTGTAAGGTCAGTCATCATTTCTAAATCCCCAGGACCTTATGCAGCACAGGGCATAGTTCTGCATACATATTAGGAATGTAATAAATAGTTGACTTGATTGGAATGGTTGGAATTGAGTAACTTGGGTACCTTATTTATGTTTTTAATATTCATTAATTTATGTTTGTCTGCGTTGGGTTTTAGTTGTGGCTTGTTGCAGTACGCAGGCTTAGTTACCCCACCATATGTGGGATCTTATTTCCCTGACCAGGGCTTGAACCCAGTCCCCTGTATTGGAAGGCGGATTCTTAACCACTGGACCACTAGGGAAGTCCCTGGGTGCATTGTCTTGTGTGGAGGAATCCAGATCCAGGTGGATACTGTCTGGGTAAGAAGTCGAACTGTTCAGTTCAACTAGCTTATCCAGGGGAAAAGGGGACATAAAAACAGATATGTGTCAAAATGAAAAGACAGCCTGCTGAATGGAAGAAAATATTTGCAAATGATAGGACTGATAAGGGGTTAATATCCAACATATATAAACAGCTCATAATATGAAAAAAACAAACAACCTAATTAGAAAGTGGGCGGAAGACCTGAATAGACATTTTCCAGAGAGGACACACAGATGGCCAACAGGCACGTGAAAAGATTCCCAGCATCGCTAACCATCAGAGAAATGTAAATCACAACCAGAATGAAATTTCACCACACACTGTCAGAATGGCTATCATCAAAAAGAACACAAATAACAAATGTTGGCGAGGACGTGGAGAAAAGGGAACTCTTCTACCCCGTTGGAGGGACTGTAAACTGGTACGGCCACTGTGGCAAACAGTATAAAGGGTTCTCAAAAAATTAGTTTCTCAAAGAACTACCACATGAACCAGCAGTTCTACTCCTGGATATATATCCCCCCCAAAACCCCAAACACTATTTCAAAAAGTTGCATGCACCCCAATGATTATAGCAGCATTGTTTACAATTGTCAACATATGGAAACAACCTAAGTATTCAACAACTGAATGGATAAATATGTATACACACACACACACAATGGAATACTACTCAGCCATAAAAAGAATGAAAAATTTGACATTAGCAACAACATAGACGGACTTGCAGGGTGTTATGCTAAGTGAAATGTCAGACAAAGAAAGTCAAATACTGTATGATATCACTTAATGTAGAATCTAAAAAAATACGTCAAAGAGTAAATATAAGGGAAAAAAAACAAACAAACCAGATTCACAAACATAGAGAACAAAGTAGTGGTTACCAGTGCAGAGATGGGAGAAGGAGGGATAATATAGGGGTAGAGAACTGAAAGGTACAAACTATTGTATATAAAATAAGCTACAAGGATATACTATACAATACAGGGAATGTAGCCAATATTTTATAATAATTATAATATAACCTTTAAAAATTGTGGATCACTATACTGTACACTTGTAACTTCTATAACTTTATTCATCAAATATACTTCGATAAAAGTTATAAAAACAAAACATGTATGTATCAAATATTAACAACAGACTTTCCTGGTGGCTCAGTAACAAAGAATCTGCCTGTCAATGTAGGGAACAGGAGTTCAAACCCTGGTCTTGGAAGATCTCACATGTCGTGGAGCAGCTGAGCCCGTGCTCCACAATGAGAAGCCACTGCAATGAGAAGCCCACACACGGCAAGCAGAAGTATCCCCCACTCTCTGAAACTAGAGAAAAGCCCATGCAACAGTGAAGACCCAGCACAGCCCAAAACAAGTAAAGAAATAAAAATTTAAAAGTATATATTAAGAGCAATTGTCTCTGGAAGCCACAACAGACACTGTTGGTTGCCTATAATCCAGTACCCAATCTCCATTCATGATCTCCTTAACTCATCTACAATCTCATTCTCCACCACTTTCCAGCCAGGTATGGCCATAGGACACAGCTCTGTCCAGTGCAAGGGGAGCAAATTCTGCTGGGCAGGACTCTCAGAGAAGTTTGTGTGCTCTTGATTTTAAAAGGATCAGATTTATCTGGTATGCCATTTTCTTTTTTCCTTTTTAAAAAAATTTTAATTGGAGGATAATTGCTTTATGATGTTGTGTGGGTTTCTGCCAAAGGATAATGTCAATCAGTTATGATTGTATGTATATCCCCTCCTTTCTGGACCTCCCTTCCTCCTCCCGTCTCGCCTCTCTAGGTCATCATAGAGTGCCAGGCTGCGCTCCCTGTGTTCTATAGCGGCTTCCCACTAGCTATTCTACGCATGATAGCGTGTATATGTCAATGCTGCCTCCTCAGTTCCTTCCACTGTCTCCTCCTGCTGTGTTCACAGGTCTGTTCTCTACCTCTGTCTCCAGTTTTTTCCCCCCAAAACAGGATCATCAGTACTCAAAAAAATTTTTTTTCTGGATTCCACATAGAAGTGTTAATATACAATGTTTTTTTTTCTGACTTACTTCACTCTGTATAACAGGCTTTAGGTTCATTCACCTCATTACAACTGACTCAAATTCTTTTTTATGGCTGAGTAATATTTCAATGCATATACATACCACATCTTCTTTATCCATTCATCTGTCATTCTTTCCCCTTCTTCCTATCCAGAATACTATATGCCTGAGGATGCAACAGCCTTCTTGAGATTATGAGAGGCCAGAGCATAAGGACAAACCCCAGTGTGAGTATTAACAACTGTAATAACAAGTACACATTGCCTATTTCACTATTTCAGCAGTTTGCACATAATAAACTATTAATCCTTTCAATAGGCCTAGAAGGTAAAGGCTATTATTCGAAAGACAATTTTTTAAAGACAAGTTTTAGGTTCACAGCAAAATCGAGGGGGGAGGTGCAAAGACTACCCCACATGCCCTCACATAGCCTCGCCCATTATCATTACCCCCCAGAGTGGTCCATTTGTTACAATTGATGAACCTAACTTGACTCATCATAATCACCCCAAAATTGATAGTTTACATTAAGGTTCACTCTTGTATTGTATGTTCTATGAGTTTGACATATGTGTAGTGAAACATACCCGATATTATAATATCATGCATAGTAATTTCACTGCCCTAAATGCCTCTGTGCTCTGCCTAGTCATCCTTTTCCTTAACCCCTGGCAACCACTGATATTTTTACTGCCTCCATAGTTTTGCATTTTCCAGAATGTCTTATGGAATCATATAGTATATAGCCTTCTCAGATTGGCTTCTTCCATTTAGTGAGGCACATTCAAGATTTCTCCATGTGTTTCCATGATTTGACAATTCATTTCCCCCCACCCCCATCCCTGGGATTCTCCAGGCAAGAACACTGGAGCGGGTTGCCATTTCCTTCTCCAATGCAGGGAAGTGCAAATTAAAGCCTTGCAGTTTTCAGAGTGTAAAAGTTGTACTTCTTTTGTTATATGTACATACACATATATATCCTTATGAATTTTATTCTTTTTGATGCAATTATAAATGAAAATGTTTTCTTAATTTTATTTCCAAATTATTCATCAGAAGTATTCAGAAATACAATTGATTTTACATATATTCATCCCATATCCTAGCAATTTGCCAAACTCATTAAAAATTCATTTCTTTTTAAAAAAATTATTTATTTTTTGATTGAAGGATAATTGCTTTACAGAATTTTGTTGTTTTCTGTCAAACATCAACATGAATCAGCCATAGGTGTGCATATGTCCCCTGATAACTCATTTCTTTTGCACTGAAAAATATTCCAGTATCTGGATATACCACAATTTATTCATCCATTCACCTATGGAAAGATATTTTGGTTGCTTCCAAGTTTTGACAATTATGAATAAAGCTGCCGCAAACATCTGTGTATAGCTTTTTGTGTGGATGCAAGCCTTCAACTCCTTTGGGTAGATACCAAGGAGCTCAGTTATTGGATAGTATGGTAAGAGTATGTTTACTTTGATTAAAAAAAAAAAAAAAAACTGCCAAGAAGTCTTTGCAAGTGTCTTCACTATTTTTCTCTCCCAATGGAATAAATGAGAGTTCTTATTTAAAGTTTCTACATCTTTGCCAGTATTTGGTGCATCAGTGTTCTGGATTTTGGCCATTCTAAAAGGTGTGTAGTGGTATCATATAGTTCTAGTTTTCATTTTCCTCATGACACATGATATAGAGCATCTTTTAACGTGCTTATGCTATTTGCAATCTGTATATCGTCACTGGTGAGCTGTCAAGATCTTTGTCCTGTTTTTTAATTGAATTGTTTGTGTTCTTTGTACGTATATGTTGGATACTGGTTCTTTATCAGATGTGTCTATTGCAAATATCTTCTCCCAGTCTGTGCCTGTTTTCTCATTTCCTTGACATTGCTTTTTGCAGAGTTCAAGTTTTTAATTTTAATGATGTCCAGCTTATCAGTTATTTCTTCCATGGATTGTGTCTTTCATGTTGTATCTAAAAAAGCATCATCATATCCAAGGTCATTTAGGTTTTCTCCTATTTTATTTTGTAGGAATTTTATAGTTTTGCATTTTACACTTATATCTGTACTCCATTTCAGTTAAATTTTGTGAAGGTATAAGATATATATCTAATTCACTTTTTCACATGTGGATGTCCAGTTATTCCAGAACCATTTGTTGAAAAGACTCCTTTTGTTGCATCACATTGCTTTTGCTTTTTTGTCAATGATCAGTTGACTTTATTTATGTGGGGGGCTATTATTTTCATCACTGTTTTACAGACAAGAAAACTGAAAAACTAGAAGGAGGTTAAGTAACCTTGTCAAAGTCTATGGATAATAAGTAGCAGAACCAAGATTTAATAATGAGTTAACAAGCATCCTTGGTGGCTCAGTGGTAAAGACTCTGCCTGGCAATGCAGGAGACGCGGGTTCAATCCCTGGTCTGGAAAGATCCCCTGGAGAAGGAAATTGCAATCTGATCCAATATTCTTGCCTAGGAAATGCCATGGACAGAGGAGCCTGGCAGGCTACAGTCCACAGGGTCACAAAGAGTTGGACACAGGTTAGAGACTGAAGAATAACAACCACCACAATAGGTAACAGTCTGATGCCAACAGTCTAGATTTAGCCACTGTGCCACACTCCTTGTTTAGAAAATAGACCCAATTTGGATCCTGGTGTCATGCTTGAGCAGTTGCACCTTTGGACAGCCTATGTTTATATTTTTATGTGCAAAAAAGATATCTCTATCTACCTGTATTTCTTATAGTGTGTGAAAAATAAATCTCTAATTGTTTAACCCACTATTACTTGGAGTTTTTGCTATATGTAATAGAATACAGTCCTGATGTGCAAGCCATCAGAAGCTAATACCCCAAATTACTTCTATGTGTCTGGGTAGTACATCACTCCCCTCACCCTACCTCCTTTAGCGTGTTAGCTCAATGAAGACAGGGACCACAGCAATCTTGTGTATTTTTGTGCTTTACTACAGTGCCTATTACATATTAGATGCTCATTATATATGTTTGAATAATTGAATAAGTCAATAAATGGTTGATAGCTAAAACTTCAATGAACTGATCTCCTGTTCATGCTTTACTTCGCATCACACTGATTCTTAAACATTTTATTTGTTTATTTATTTTTATTTTTTGGCTGTGCTGGGTCTCCATCTGGTGTACGGGATTTTCTCTAGCTACGGCCAGCAGGGGCTGCTTTCCACGCTGGTGCATAGGTTTCTCATTGCAGTGGCTCCTTGTTTCAGAGCAGGGGCTCTCAGGTATGTGGGTGTAGTTGGGGTGCATGGGGTCAGTAGTTGTGGTTCCCAGGCTCTAGAGTACAGGCTCAATAGTTGTGGCGCGTGGGCTTAGTTGCTCTGCAGCATGTGGGATCTTCCCAGATCAGGGACTGAACCCGTGTCTCCTGCACTGGCAGGCGGACTCATTACTGCTGAGCTACCAGGAAAGCCCCCAGCAACACACTAATTTGCATTCTCTGTGTATTGCCTGGCTAGCCAAGAGAGAGGATGGTAGTTCTGTACCTCATGGGTACATCAGTCTAAACTGGCATTAAAAAAATGTACTATGAATAAATCAAGTCCATGAACTATTGAGAACTAAGTATATTTTTTGGCTTTTGTTTCCCTTGCAGTTTTTCTGTCCCCTTTCAGCTTCCTCTTTAGCCATCAGTTTCTTTTAATTTCAGGCTGCTTCTAACATCCATTTGTCCTTTTGATTTGTGTATCTCATATATGCTCTTAATTTCTTCCTCGTCTCTCATGATTTCCCTGGACATGCTGCATGGTTCCTTGCCACCTCTGATAGAGTGATTTCTCCAAGGCATAGAGAATTGCTTGCTGCCCTATAATGTACCCTGCTTGTGCCATCCTCACCACTTGTTTCAATTTCCTGGTGTGATTTATCCAGCAATCAGATCATTGCCCAAAATTGGCTTTGCAGAAAGACTTTAATACATTTGTCATACCCCTTCAGGGATCGCACCCGATTATCATCCAGAGACACTCAAGTCTCCATTTTGCTGATTTTTCACTTGAGCCAGATCAGCCACATGAGCCATTTTGTTTAGTACCAAATTGTGCTATTCTAAGAGTAACGTGCAATATGTGGAAAGAGTCGAGTGCCTCTGTTGGCAAGAAGGGAATTCTGCCTCTCTCTGGAAACACAGCTCGTTTTTTCTGTGATGCAGCGGAGGGAGCATTGGAAGAACAGGTGAGCTGGAGCAGAGGCTCATCTCATGGATATGATGGTCCTGAGCCATTGGTCCGCTTGGGGCCTCACTTTTCCTCCCTACTCTCTAAGATATTTTCCAGCCCTGCAATCTATGATTTTATAAATAAGAAATGGCAAAGTAACTTGAAAAAAATTCATATTACCAAGACAATTTGAAATAAATGTTAGGGAAAAAACTCAGTCCTCCTCGATAACATTTGTTATAAAGTTAATCATATTCAATCTCATAGGTGGAGTTCAGAAAAATAGATTGTAAGAGTCAAATAACAGGATATGTCAGAATCCAGGACTCAAGGTTAGATTCTTGACAGGAATGGAAAACAAAGGAATCAAGTACAACCAGTGACTTGGGTGAGGCCCAGGGGAAACAGCCTCTAAAAGGTGAACTGTGCCTGGTGTCTTTCCCAATTCTGCTGCTTGTGCACTCTTATTTCCTGACCCCTACACTCTGCTCTCCTGCCTCTCCTGTTGATAAGTATACAATTCATATTTGTTGTTATTGTTATATAAAAATGTATTTTGGTCATTTTTGTGGGAAATTTATAAAATAAGAAATTACGTATTTCTTCCTTGTTCTTCTCTGATGATCACAGTCAGGTGTGTTGGGCTTTTGTGCACTGTAGAATCTAATCAGTAGCTACAGTTGATGTGGTCCCCAGTCAACAGGTGAATGAGCTCCTGACATTCCCCAGACATTCAAGGTTCCTTCCAGGCAGTGATGCCAATGGGAGGAGCAGGTGGAAAATTTCAAACATTCAACCGCATGATTTATTATCTACATGGACTCCACATGAATTGGTAGGAAAAAAATGAATACATCATTCAGAACCCAGAAGCTCTAAAATGTATTGGCTCAATTTAAGCCATTTATACACTTGCTTCTTGGAAGAAAAGCTACAACAAACATAAACGGTGTATTCAAAAACAGAAACATCAGTTTGCCAACAAAGGCCTGTATAATCAAACCTATGATTTTTCCAGTATTCATGTACAGATGTGAGAGTTGGACCATAAAGAAGGCTGAGAGTCGGAGAATTGAGGCTTTCAAACTGTGGTGTTGGAGAAGACTCTTAAGAGTCCCTGGGACAGCGAGGAGGTCAGATCAGTCAATTCTTTTCTCTTTTTTTCTCTTTATTATTTTATTATATATATATATATTTTACTTTACAATACTGTATTGGTTTTGCCATACATTGACATGAATCTGATATGGGTGTACATGAGTTCCCAATCCTGATCCCCCCTCCCACCACCCTCCCCATGTCATCTCTCTGGGTCATCCCAGTGCACCAGCCCCAAGCATCCTGTATCCTATATCAAACCTAGACTGGTGGATTCGTTTCTTACATGATAGTATACATGTTTCAATGCCATTCTCCCAAATCATCCCACCCTCGCCCTCTCCCACAGAGTCCAAAAGTCTGTTCTATACATCTGTGTCTCTTTTGCCGTCTCGCATACAGTCCTGAATATTCATTGGAAGAACTGATGTTGAAGCTGAAGCTCCAATACTTTGTTCACCTGATGCGAAGAACTGACTCACTGGAAAAGACTGTGATGCTGGGAAAGATTGAAAACAGCATAAGGGAACAATAGAGGATGAGACGGTTGGATGGCATCACCAAGTCAACGGACATAAGTTTGAACAAACTCTGGGGGTTGGTGATGGACAGGGAAGCCTGGTGTGCTGCACTCCATGGAGCTGCAAACAGTCAGACACGTTGGAGCAACTGAACAACAACTTATGTGTTCCCTCTCCTACACAAACCTCTCCCAGATCCCTTCTCTGATGTTGTCCCAAAGTGGTGCCAGTTAGACCATGATTTTTTTACTTCACTTGCATGCAGTTGCCTCATATGAAGTCCCTTAGTTGTAGTGAGGCTGTTGTGATGGCTAATTTTATGTCTCATAAATATTACTGATTTAAAATGTGCCCAGATATTTGGTCAAACATTATTCTGGATGTTTCTGTGAAGGTGCTTTTTTGAATATTAACATTTAAATCAGTGAACTTTGACTAAAGCAGATCACCCTCCACAACATGAGTGGGTTTCATTCAATCAAGTGAAGGCTTGTCTAGAACCCTTTGCCCCAACTGCCCCCGCAAAGAGCAGTTCCTGCCAGCACATGACATGAAACTCTTCCATGAGTCTCCAGGATCCAATCATGTGAGCCAACTCCTTAACATCAATCTTTCTATGCATTCATACATCCTGTTAGTTCTGTTTCTCTGCAGAACACTGACTAGTACAGATTTCCATGGCTAGCCATGCACATAGAAAGCTCCTAGGAAGAGAGAAACAAAAACCTCCTGTCCTTCAAGCGCAGGTACAGATAATGGAAGATTACCCTCGTGCAAAATTTCAGGTCTTGGAACCAGAACCTTCAGCTTAGATGACCCAACTGACTGAGAAGCACAGTTGCTGCCTTATATGGTAATATTAGTTGTTTCTAGCCACTGCCATGGGGTGTAGAATGCACTGAGTCTGTGATTCTATGCTCCTTCGACCTGGCAGAGACTCACTCAGCATGGGATAAGTTTAGGTGCAGCTCTTTGAGATAATATGCCAGCAAATTTGGAAAACTCAGCAGTGGTCACAGGACTGGAAAAGGTCAGCTTTCATTCCAATCCCAAAGAAAGGCAATGCCTAAGAATGCTCAAACTACTGCACAATTGCACTCATCTCACACGCTAGCAAAATAATGCTCAAAATTCTTCAAGCCAGGCTTCAACAGTATGTGAACACTATGTGAGCTGTGAATTTTCATGTTCAAGCTGGATTTAGAAAAGGCAGAGGAACCAGAGATCAAATTGCCAACATCTTTTGGATCATCGAAAAAGCAAGAGAGTTCTAGAAAAACATCTACTTCTGTTTTATTGACTACACCAAAGCCTTTGACTGTGTGGATCACAACAAACCGTGGAAAATTCTTAGAGAGATGGGAATACCAGATCACCTGACCTGCCTCCTGAGAAATGTGTATGCAGGTCAGGGCGCAACAGTTAGAGCTGGACATGGAACAACAGACTGGTTCCAAATCGGGAAAGGAGTATGTCAAGGCTGTATATTGTCACCCTGTTTATTTAAATTATATGCAGAGTACATCATGAGAAATGCTGGGCTGGATGAAACACAAGCTGGAATCGACATCTCTGGGAGAAACATCAATAACCTCAGATATGCAGATGATACCAACCTTATGGAAGAAAGCAAAGAAGAACCAAAGAACCTCTTGATGAATGTGAAACAGGAGAGTGAAAAAGTTGGCTTAAAACTCAACATTCAGAAAACTAAGATCATGGCATCTGGTCCCATCACCATTAGCAAATAGATGGGGAAACAGTAGAAACACTGAGAAACTTTATTTTGGGGGGCTCCAAAATCACTGCAGATGGTGACTGCAGCCATGAAATTAAAAGATGCTTGCTCCTTGGAAGAAAAGCTATGACAAACCTAGACAGCATATTAAAAAGCAGAGATATTACTTTGCCAACAAAGGTCCATCTAGTCAAAGCTATGGTTTTTCCAGTAGTTATGAGAGTTGGACTATAGAGAAAGCTGAGCGCTGAAGAATTGATGCTTTTGAACTGTGGTGTTGGAGAAGACTCTTGAGAGTCCCTTGGACAGCAAAGAGATCCAACCAGTCCATCCTAAAGGAAATCAGCCCTGAATATTCATTGGAAGGAGTGATGCTGCTGCTGAAACTCCAATACTTTGGCCACCTGATGTGAAGAACGGACTCATTTGAAAAGAGCCTGATGCTGGGAAAAATTGAAGGCAGGAGGAGAAGGGGATGACAGAGGATGAGATGGTTGGATGGCAACACTGTCTCAATGGACATGAATTTGAGTAGGCTTCTGGAGTTGGTGATGGACAGGGAGGCCTGGCGTGCTGCAGTCCATGGGGTTGCAAAGAGTTGGACATGACTGAGCGACTGTACTGAACTGAACTGAACTTTGAGATAAGAGAGAGTGAGGACCAAGTTCACACTCTCACATGCTTGTCCTATTTATACTCTTTGTGATACTTCAGGAGTAATCCTAAGGAGAAGGAATTTTGAACTGAGTCTCAGGTGTCATTCTTTTCTAGTCTAGTGCCCATGCTCAATTGCTTCAGTCGTGGCCGACTCTGTGTGATCCTATGGACTGCAGTCGACCAGCTCCTCTGTCCATGGGATTCTCCAGGTACTGGAGTGGGTTGCCATGCCCTCCTACAAGGATCTTCTCGACCTAGGGATTGAACTCACTTCTGCCTGCATCTCCTGCATTGCAGGCGAGTTCTTTATCCACTGCGTCACCCGGGAAGCCCTTCTGAGTCTAGAACTCAGACCAAATAGTATGGTCCAAGCACATGCAGTAATGCCAAGTCCTATAACTGTCCATCTCACAGGGACCTGCTGCTCCTTTTGGTCAAATTTCAGGTGCTCTTGGCTACCTTACCTTCCTGTTCAAAACGACACAAAAATTTTGCAGTTTCCAGTTTCCACCTCCTTACTTTACCTGTTTTTTTCCTACCAGGTCTTTGCTTTTGTACCCATTGCCTTAAATTCAGAGTCCATTTCTACACTTTATTCTTGAGTCCTTTCTCTTCTCTAATATGATTGGTTCTTCCTCTGATCAGTACTGCTTATTCAACAGAAGATCCCCTGAAAGAGGGCATGGTAACCCACTCCAGCATTCTTGCCTGGAGAATTCCATGGACCAAGGATCTGTGTGGGCCTAGGGCATAGGCACAGTCCATAGGGTTGCAAAGAGTCAGACATGAACTGAAGCAATTTAGCATACACGCACATAAAGAAAAGCAGGATAATCACCTGTTATCTACTAACCAGCTCCTATTAATATACAGTCTTGGACAACAAGGTGAATGGTAGTGCCCATTTACTAATATTGGATGACTAGGGGAAGAGAAAATTTCAGATACGGATGTCAGGGTTTAGGGGAAATGAAGAATCCAGTTTTAGACAAGGTTGGGATACCTATTAGATATCCAAGTACAGAAACAGAGTGAGCATTTTAATATAGGAATCTGGAGTTCAGAGGAGAAACCCAAGTTGAAGTTGGAACTTGGAAGTTATCAGCACGTAGGTAAATGTAAAGCAATGGGCAGAAGAGGTCATTAAGCGAGTATAAAGGAAAATGAGTAGAGATTTGAGGACTAAGTTATGGGCTCTACAGTGTCTAGAAGTGGGGAGAAGGGGAAAGAACCAGTAAAAATGACTGAGAAAGAGTGAACGGGGAAGTAGGAGAATAAGAATGTCAAATTTCAGGAACAAATGGAGGAAGAATTCCAAGAAGATGTAAGCCATTGATCTGTCAAATGCTGCTGATTAGGTCTAGAAAATGAGGACTGAGAATTGGCCAGGAGAACTGGCAACATGGTCACTGGTGACTTGGAGAACAATTTTGGTGGAGCAAAGTCTGATTAGAGGGGGATTCTGGAAAGAATGGTAGTAGAGACCAGTACAGTGAGTTTAGATAAATCTTCCTAGGAGTTTTGCAAAAAAGGAAAAGATATGGGTTGTGGGATGGAGGATGACTTGGTGAATCAAGGGAGGATATCTTTTTAAATGGAAGATATTACATATGTTTGAATGCTGATGGTATGATCATAATACTGTACTCCATTTATCGATGTACCATAGTTTACTTGATACATTTACTTGAGGATGAGATGGTTGGGTGGCATCACCGACTCAATGGACATGAGTTTGAGCAAGCTCCAGGAGTTGGTGATGGACAGGGAAGCCTGGTGTGCTGTAGTCCATGGGGTCACAAAGAGTCAGACATGACTGAGCGACTGTACTGAACTGATAGTTTACTGAACCAGTCCTATATTAGAACACATTTTATGTCCAAGTTTTGCTATTAATAATGCTGCACTAAGCATTTGTAATATTTCAAACGCAAGTGAGACACAACTTGAAAAATTACCCAGATCAATAAATGATGACTGATCAAAGAGGTGGTGTAGCCAGAAATTTGGCCTCTGTACCCCTGTACCAAGGGCTTCCCTGGTGACTCAGTGGTAGAGAATCTGCCTGCAATGCAAGAGACAGAGGAGTTGTGAGTTTGATCCCTGGGTCAGGAAGATCCTCTGGAGAGGGAATGTCAACCTGCTCCACTATTCTTGCCTAGAAAATCCCATGGACAGAGGAGCCGGGGCCTACAGTCCATAGGGTCACAAAGAGGTGGCCATGACTGAGTGGCTACGCACACATGAACCACTGTACCAAATTAAATCTTGGAGACAGGGTTTTGGTTAAAGTAGAAAAGAAGAGTTTTATTGCTTTGCCAGACAAAGGGGACCACAGAGGGCAAATGTCCTCAGAACTAAGTGTCCCGACCTGAAGGGGATGGTGAGGAGTTTTATAGTAAAATAGTTCAAAGAGGAGGGCATAATCAGCTCACAGACATTCTTTTCACTGGATGGTGAGGCAACTGGGTGGGAGTCAGCATCATCAACCTTTTGGTTCCAACTGGTCTGGGGTCTACATGCTTATGGGCGGCACAACATTAATTCCTCCCACCTGGTAGGGGTTTCAGTATCTGCAAAACAGCTCAAAGATATTGCTATGTATATCCCTGAGGGGGAACTGTCAAGGCAGGACTCTTTGCCAAGGCAGTACTATTGTCTCTTGATTGCTTCTCCTTCATCTCCACATCCCTTCCCTTCCCAGATTAGTTGTTTGACTCTGCTCTGTGGAACTCAGGGAAGGTTAGGATGCTGAGGGAAGCCTGTTTTCCTGCAAACAAGAATGGCGGGCACAGAAAGGCTTTTGTGCCCAGAAGCCCCACAGGGTCCTGCTGGTTTCAGTAGGAATGCTCACTGACCCCATTTAGGTCAGGTGCCCTGTCCCACTCCCTCCAGTCAGTAGGGGGCTGAGATGAGTGATAAAATGGCATTTCTGCAGTAGCAGTGGCCTCCCCAGCCCCAACCCTCCCCTTCCTTTCCACGAGCAGTACCCACCCCCACCCCCAGCCCACCAGGCCAGCCGGCACTGGCCGCTCTGCTCCTGGGGTGCCAGCTCCCAGGCCAGCTCCTTGGTCACGAGTTGCTCATGGGTTAAGCCCACAGCATCCGCTGCTTCAGCGATCCTGGTTAATGCGCACATCAACCGTCTCTGCGTGGCCACTATGATCTCCGACACCTGCATGCCTCGCTTCAGCAAGGCCTGGAAGATGACGTTACTGGAGCGGCTTGGAGCAGCCAGGTACTTCTTCATTCCCGGCTGCTTCTTGGCATCACACCTTTCTGCTGGCGGGGGGCGGGTGGTGAGGGTGGGGGCAGTGCAGCTGCAGGAGGCAGCCACGAGTTATAGTAGCCCCGTCCAGCCATTGGTTGATGCCACAGTGGGCCCCTCCCCAACCAGAGAACGTTAGTGATCCCACCCAACCATTGGTCAGTGCCGCGGTGGTCTCCGCCCCCTCCCCTCATATATAAAAGGAGCCCGAAGCTGACTTGAAAGGAGATGGTTTTTGGAGAGGCCGGTGTGTCATCATATCCGTCTGCTAGCTTTCCAATTAAAATCGTTATTCCTTGTTCCAACAGTTCGTCTCCCCCGATTTACTGGCCTGTCTTGCAGTGAGCAGGATAAGTTTGGGCTCCATAACATTTCCATCAAATTGCCAACATCCGCTGGATCATGGAAAAAGCAAGAGGGTTCCAGAAAAACATCTATTTCTGCTTTATTGACTATGCCAAAGCCTTTGACTATGTGGATCACAATCAACTGTGGAAAATTCTGAGAGAGATGGGAATACCAGACCACCTAACCTGTGTCTTGAGATATCTGTATGCAGGGCAGGAAGCAACAGTTAGAACTGGACATGAAACAACAGACTGGTTCCAAATAGGAAAAGGAGTACGTCAAGACTGTATATTGTCACCCTGCTTATTTAACTTATACGCAGAGTACATCATGAGAAACGCTGGACTGGAAGAAACACAAGCTGGAATCAAGATTGCCGGGAGAAATATCAATAACCTCAGATATGCAGATGACACCACCCTTATGGCAGAAAGTGAAGAGGAACTAAAAAGCCTCTTGATGAAAGTGAAAGAGGAGAGTGAAAAAGTTAGCTTAAAGCTCAACATTCAGAAAATGAAGATCATGGCATCCAGTCCCATCACTTCATGGGAAATAGATGGGGAAACAGTGTCAGACTTTATTTTTGGGGGCTCCAGAATCACTGTAGATGGTGATTGCAGCCATGAAATTAAAAGACGCTTACTCCTTGGAAGAAAAGTTATGACCAACCTAGATAGTATATTCAAAAGCAGAGACATTACTTTGCCGACTAAGGTCCGTCTAGCCAAGGCTATGGTTTTTCCTGTGGTCATGTATGGATGTGAGAGTTGGACTGTGAAGAAGGCTGAATACCAAAGAATTGATGCTTTTGATCTGTGGTGTTGGAGAAGACTCTTGAGAGTCCCTTGGACTGCAAGGAGAGCCAATCAGTCCATTCTGAAAAAGATCAGTCCTGGGATTTCTTTGGAATGAATGATGCTAAAGCTGAAGCTCCAGTACTTTGGCCACCTCATGCGAAGAGTTGACTCATTAGTAAAGACTCTGATGCTGGGAGGGATTGGGGGCAGAAGGAGAAGGGGACGACCGAGGATGAGATGGCTGAATGGCATCACAGACTTGATGGACATGAGTCTGAGTGAACTCCGGGAGTTGGTGATGGACAGGGAGGCCTGGTGTGCTGCGATTCATGGGGTCGAAGAGTCGGACATGACTGAGCGACTGAACTGAACATTTCCACCACAGGAGAAGGGGAATTTCCACAAAGGTGAGTGTGTGGCAGTTGCTCTGCACAGTTTTCCAAAAACAGTGTTTATTGCAGCATCCTTGAAAGCCATTGTTTGCAGTTCCAATTCTTAAGATAAATTCCAGAGTGAAATTAATGGGTCCAAGAATATAAACTTTTTAAAGGCTATTGCCAAGCCCTTTCCCAATCTTTTGCCCTCCTGCTGAAGCGAAGTGAAGTGAAAGTTGCTTGGTCTTGTCTGACTCTTTGTGACCCCATAGACTTATACAGTCCATGGAATTCTCCAGGCCAGGATACTGGAGTGGGTAGCCTTTCCTTTCTCCAGGGGATCTTCTCAACCCAGGGATTGAACCCAGGTCTCCCGCATTGCAGGTGGATTCTTTACCAACTAAGCCACAAGGGAAGTCCAAGAATAGTGGATTGGGTAATCTATCCCTGCTCCAGTGGATCTTCCCGACCCAGGAATCAAACCAGGGTCTCCTGCATTGCAGGCAGATTCTTCCATCAGTTGAACTCTCAGGGAAGTGTATTAGACAATCATTCCATTTCCCATCTCAGCAGTGACTACTGAAAAAAAAACAGTATTCGATAAGTGGAAAGCAGTTTCTTGTTGCCTCTATTTTACTAAGATTCACTTATCAACAAACTTGAATCCAACTGAAAATTTGCTTTAACCAGCACGAGCTCTAAGAGTCCACTCACGGGGCTGTTGAACATGGTGGAACTGAAGGATGCCTCCATGGTTCTGCAGCTCTTCCCATGCTGGGCAGCACTGCAGCCAAATGTTTCTAAACACAGCCCCAGAGACCTGTCTCCTTTTACAGACCTCAAGCTGGAATTGCTGGAGAGCACAGGCAGGGCATCTCTATCTGTCCCCCTCAGGGTCCCAGCAAAGAGAAAAGACCAAGCAGATGCCTGGGGAGCCCAACTCAGTGCACCAGAAAGTAAATTTCAGTTTTGGCTTGGGATTTCTTTTGTGTCCTCCGTTCACCTCAGTGACTTCCTGTCAGCTGAAAGAACGCGCTGGAGGCCATGGAAAGCAGCAGCCCACAGTGGCTACACTGCAGGTCATCCTAGCTCAGCCCCTTCTCTTTCCAAGGCGCTCGTTTGGATGTCAGTATGATCCATGAGGCATGTTTCCATTCCAGGCACCTTTAAGCCCAGCAGCCCCTGATTCCCTAATACACGAGCATTGTTTCCAGACTATTCGCTGCAGTGAGCGAATTCCTTAGGAGTGAGAAATGGACCTTTATTCCGAAACGGAGAGAGGAGGAAGGGGGATAGTTCCATCTTTAAAAGTCCCTGTTTAAGTCTGTGGTCTATAAGACCAGTATTCTTGCCTGGGAAATCCCATGGACAGAGGGGCCTGGCTGGCTACAGTCCATGGGGTCACCAGCGTTGGACATAACTTAGTGACTAAACCACCACCACTATAAGGACATTTACAAGTTCAGAATTATGCAGAATTCTATCCTTCATCTCATGACTAAACTGCCAGAACTTGTATCCTGTGCCTTACTGTCAGAGTGTGTTTTGATTCCTTTATTGTATTTGGGTAAGTCTCATGAACTCTTGGGCTTCCCTGATAGCTCAGTTGGTAAAGAATCTGCCTGCAATGCAGGAGACCTCAGTTCGATTCCTGGGTCAGGAAGATCTGCTGGAGAAGGGATTGACTACCTACTCCAGTATTCTTGCGTTTCCCTTGAGGCTCAGCTGGTAAAGAATCTGCCTGCAATGTGGGAGACCTGGATTTGATCCCCGGGTTGGGAAGATCCCCTGGAGAAGGGAAAGGCTACCCACTCCAGTATTCTGGCCTGGAGAATTCCATGGACTAGTCCAAGGGGTTGCAAAGAATCAGACACGGCTGAGTGACTTTCACTTTCACTTTCTTTTCATGACCTCTGCTTCCAAATGTGTAAAATAAGGAGCATAATGGGTATCATTTTCTTGGCTGTTATTAATACCTCTGTGAGTGAATTTATATAGTGTTTGCTTCTAATGGTGAATAGAGCTTTGGATAGCTAAGGTACACTGTATGCTGTCATTTATTTTCTGGCTTTTTAGTCAATTACGAATTCAGAGGCCTTGAAAAAGTTTAGAAAAAATAAACTCCCTCAATGTTTATTAGTTCTGAAGTGAGACAAATTTGGATTCAAATCCTAGGTCTCCCACTTTCTAACTACGTGTACATGCTAAATCCCTTTAGTCATGTCTGACTCTTTTTAACCCTATGAACCATTCATGCCAGACTCCTCTGTCCATGGGATTCTCCAGGCAAGAATACTGGAGTGGGTAGCCTTTCCCTTCTCCGGGGGATCTTTCTGACCCAGGGATCGAACCAGAGTCTCTTACATCTCCTGCACTGGCAGGCGGGTTCTTTACCACTAGTGCCACCTGGGAAGCCCCTTCTAACTACATAGATCAAATCTCTTAACCTCTTTTGGCCTCAGTTTCCTCATCTACAAAGTGGAGATACTGGTTGTGTTTACCTCATGAGGTTGTTGAAAGTTAATACATGTGTTGGGCTGGCCAGAAAGATTTGTTTGGGTTTTTTCATTACAAGCAAAAACTTTGTTTGCTCATATGGAAAAACCCGAGTGGACCTTTTGGCCAACCTATCAAAATGTTTGGCACATGAAAAGTGCTTGATATTGGTTGGCTATTATTATTATTTTTAAAATTATTGCTAGTTAGAGCTAAGGCTCTGGCACGAGATAGACCTTGGTTCAAATGTCAGGTCTCTTGTTTTTTTTTAATGTCTGTGTACCTCATTTTTCCCATCTGTAAAATGAGATGATAATACCACCTAACCTCATAGGGATGTTGTAAGGAATAAATGAAATAATGTAGGTAAAGTGCATGGTACAGACTGTGTGCTCTGTAAACAGTGATTTTACTGCTGCTCCTTCACCTGGTTCCACCCTAAGGCAAGCTTATGAGGCTTGGGAAATACATCATCTGGGCCCTAGTACTGACCCATCTGCCTCAGCCATGATCTCCTCTCCCTTTCATCAGGTGTTCATCCATATATTCTTCCCTCAGCCCCAGTCAAAACCTAGGACAAGTTTAGAGAAAACTTTTAGTCCATGAGACATCTATCTCAAGGGTGTTTGCAACTTAAGCCCTGTTTTGAGTGGTAAAACAAGGCTATGGCCACTCCCAGGTAATTTTAACCATCAGTAACCAGCTGCTTCTTCTCAAGCAACTGGCTTTTTCAGGACTCTTAATATAGCAGTACTTTGGTGGCAGGTCTCAGAGAAGGCCAGACCTGAACAGAATAGGAATTCAAAGTTAGGTGTACTATAAGATGACATATCAGTTAGGAATTGTGTTCAGTTGCTAATACAAGAAACCTGTAAGCAAAAATTTTAGAGAAGAGATGGGGGTGTTTACTTGTGATTCAGTGGCTAAGACTCCCCACTCCCAATGCTGGGGGCCCAGGTTTGATTCCTGGTCAGGGAACTAGATCCCACATGCTGCAACTAAAGATCCTGGATGCCACAACTAAAGATTCTGCATGCTGCAACTAAAAAGATCCTGTATGCCACAACTAAAGATCCCACATGCTTCAACTAAGATCAAAGATCTCACAGCCAAAATAAATAAGTAAATATTTTTTTAAAAAAGAGAGAAGAGATGGTATCGCTGTGACAACATTAGGGACCTGAGCATTAGGAACAGCATTATTTCTGCTGTTCCATCCTCATCTGCATCTTCCATCTTCAAAGGGCTCCGTGGGCTTGATATTGCTACTGGAGGTCCAGCCATCACATCTTCTCTCCATAAAAGAAGAGAAAGAGCAAGGGTCAAAAGAGGCCTTATCTTGCTAGTTCAGCTCAGTTGCTCCGTTATGTCCGACTCTTTGCAACCCCATGGACTGCAGCACGCCAGGCTTCCCTGTCCATCACCAACTCCTGGAGCCTACTCAAACTCATGTCCATTGAGTTGGTGATACCACCCAACCATCTCATCATCTGTCATCCCCTTCTCCTCCTGCCTTCAATCTTTCCCAGCATCAGGGTCTTTTAAAATGAGTCAGTTCTTCATATCAGGTGGCCAAAGTATTGGAGTTTCAGCTTCAGCATCACTCCTTCCAATGAATATTCAGGGCTTATTTCCTTTAGGATGGACTGGTTGGATCTCCTTGCTGTCCAAGGGACTCTCAAGAGTCTTCTCCAACACCACAGTTCAAAAGCATCAATTCTTCGGCGCTCAGCTTTCTTTATAGTCCAATTCTCACATTCATACATGACTACTGGAAAAACCATAGCTTTGACTAGATGGACCTTTGTTGGCAAAGTAATGTCTCTGCATTTTGATATGCTATCTAGGTTGGTCATAGCTTTTCTTCCAAGGAGCAAGCATCTTTTAATTTCATGGCTGCAATCACCATCTGCAGTGATTTTGGAGCCCCCCAAAATAAAGTTTCTCAGTGTTTCCACTGTTTCCCCATCTATTTGCCATTGGTGATGGGACCAGATGCCATGATCTTAGTTTTCTGAATGTTGAGTTTTAAGCAAACTTTTTCACTCTCCTGTTTCACATTCAACAAGAGCCTCTTTGGTTCTTCTTTGCTTTCTGCCATAAGGTTGGTGCCATCTGCATATCTGAGGTTATTGATGTTTCTCCCAGAGATGTCGATTCCAGCTTGTGCTTCATCCAGCCCAGCATTTCTCATGATGTACTCTGCATATAATTTAAATAAACAGGGTGACAATATACAGCCTTGACATACTCCTTTCCCGATTTGGAACCAGTCTGTTGTTCCATGTCCAGCTCTAACTGTTGCTTCCTGACCTGCATATAGATTTCTCAGGAGACAGGTCAGGTGGTCTGGTATTCCCATCTCTCTAAGAATTTTCCACAGTTTGTTGTGATCCACACAGTCAAAGGCTTTGACATAGCCAATAAAACAGAAGTAGATGTTTTTCTGGAACTCTCTTGCTTATTCTACGATCCAACAGATGTTGGCAATTTGATCTCTGTTTCCTCTGCCTTTTCTAAATCCAGCTTGAACATCTGGAAGTTCACAGTTCATGTACTGTTGAAGCCTGGCTTGGAGAATTTTGAACATTACTTTGCTAGCATGTAAGATGAGTGCAGTTGTGTGATAGTTTGAGCATTCTTTGACATTGTCTTTGTTTGGGATTGGAATGAAAGCTGACCTTTTCCAGTCCTGTGGCCACTGCTGTGTTTTCCAGATTTGTTGGCTTATTGAGTACAGCACTTTGACAGCATCATCTTTTAGGGTTTGAAATAGTTCAACTGGAATTCCATCACCTCTACTAGGTTTGTTTGTGGTGATGCTTCCTAAGGCCCACTTGACTTCACATTCCAGGATGTCTTACTCTAGGTGAGTGATCACACCATTGTGGTTATCTGGGTCATGTAGATCTTTTTTGGATCATTCTTCTTGCTAAGTTGTCTTCTTTAAGTAGCTCTCTTGAAAGCTCCACCCAAAGATTTACACTTATATATCCCTAGCTGAAAGGGAGGCTAGGAGAGGGAGACTTTTGGCTGAACATATTGGAGCTCTGAATAAAGTTACAGTTCTGTTACTGATGAAGCAGATGATAAAGAATGATGGGTAGAGAGCTGCTGTCTCTAACACAGATAAAACCAGCTACCTTCTTTATTTTGTTTTGTTTTCTTAGGGCTGAGTGGGTAGGCACGCAAACTTACTTGGTAAAGTGAGATCATTACCAAAAATAAGTGGCTTATTCTTAGCCATGCCTTTTCTACTTCCTTCTTGGTAGTTTCATTGCAATTTGGTTTTTAAACCTGAAGTTGCTCCTGTTAAGATCTTTGATCTTCCCAATGTCTAGATTTAAAGGATCCACTTTAATACATATATTTCTTGAATCCCTATATCTTGATACCAGTGAACACCCTTTGGTCTTAAAACCATTGACTCCCTCCTGCTTCTAGCTTTCAACACTTTCTTCATTGTCTCCCCAACCCCCAGTTCCTATCCCAAACCTCTCTTGTCTTCTTTCTCCAACAAGCTTCCTAAGGAATGTGCAGTAATTCCAGTGACTATATGCTAACGCTACCAAATCTGTACTTCCAGCTCAAACTTCTCTCTTGAGATCCAGAATTACATATTCAAAAGCTAATTGGGCATCTCCACCTGAAAGACTCAGAGATCACTCCAACTTAATTTCAAGACTGACACCATCATCTTCTCCTCCTTAAATCTATTCCTCCATCTTTTTCTGTTGAGGGCACCCTTCCCACTCCAGGTACTCAACTGGCAACATGGATATCATTCCTTTCCTTGTCCTCCCTCCCCACTAGCAATCTTAAAATCCCACTACTCATTTCCTTTATATCTCTGGAATCTGTCCCCTCCTGTCTTCCATATCATTCCTTCTGCTCTGGTTTGCATGGTCTTTCTCAATGCGTTTTTTGGGGTGGGAGTACGCAGTGCTTTGTGTTCCCAGCTTTCATGATCTCTGTTCCCCAGCAAGGAATTGGAACCTGGCTTCCAGCAGTGTAAGCATGGAGTCCAAGCCACTGGACTACTAGGGAATTCTCTTTCTTAATGCCTTTTGTAGTAGCTCCCTTATTGCCTTCTCTCCTTCATCTCAAATGCCTTCTCCCCACTACTGAGTTTGCTTTTAAAATGCAAATATGATTTTGTTGTTTCCTTGATTAAAGATGTTCTTTGGCTTCTGATTAGGCAAATATGAAATTTAAAACTGAAACACGGCACACAGGAATCTTCGTGATATGATCTGTTTGTCTTGCCTCATCTCCTAACATTTTCTTCTGAGTTTTGTACCACCAAGACTTTACCTGAAGTCCTAGATTTATCAAATGGTTTAATTAATTCATTCATTGAGCAAATGTTTATTGACCACTTACTGTTCTTGGCATGGGGGATACAGCAGTGAACAGAACAAAATCCTTGCCTTTATGATGCTTCTATTTCTGGTGAGTGATAACGGTGGTAAAAGGCCGTAAACATACATAATATGTCAGGTGGTGATAAGTGGCATAAACAAAAATAAAGAGACTCAGAGTGTTGGAGGGAGTTGCTGCTTTAGATAAGGTGGTCATGGAAGACCTCTTTAATGAGGTGACTTTCAAACAGGGACCTGATATATGAGAGGGGGGATGGGGATATGTCGGGAAAGGCAGATGTCAGGGAGGTTGCCCTGAATGGAAGGCTTTGGGACAGTGTTTGGTAAGAGCATCGAGGAGCTCTGTATGGCAGGAGTAAAGCGAGCAAGGGAAACAGTTGCTGAAGATGAGGCCTGAGAAGTAGAAGGGAAACAGATCATATAGGGTCTTAGGAAGCCATGGGAAGGACTTGGATTGGTCTCAGTAAGATGGGAAGTCATTGAGGATACTTGAGACAAAGAAGGACAAGATAGGACAATGTTTTGAAATGATCTCTCCAATACTGTGTGTGGCATCCACACTGTAGTGGGCAAGTATGGAAGCAAAGATTGCAGATGAAGGATCATGTAAGTATTCCGGGCAACAGATACTTGGACAAGAGGGTTGCAATGGAGGTGGTGAGATGTAGTCAGATTCTGGACATAATCTGAAAGTAGAGCTAACAGAATTTGTTGAGGAACTGGGTTATAGGAGAGGAAGGGAGGCATGACTGTAAATTTGTGGCTTTTCAGCCAAATGGAATAATGCAGCATAATTATGCAACCATAATTATGAAGACTGGAAAAATGAACAAGTAATTATGATAAAATGTTAAGTGAAAAAAGTAGAATTCAAAACAGTATGTTTTTTGATGATTTCAAGTTTGTACATTGCCAACAAATGATAATATGCCAAAATAACAATTATATGATAAATATGTTGTAAAAATTTATCATCCTTAAATCCAAGGATAATACTGGCAAAAGGTTAGCATGGCCTTTTCAGGATTTGGCCATCATGTAGCTTCACAAATTAGCTCTTTTGATCTTATTGCATAAGAAATAGAATCATAGAACTTAGACTGGACAGGACTTTGAAGATCACCTAGTACAACCCTCTTCTCTTACAGAACTAAAGCCCCTGAATGTTAGAGTTCCATAAGGTCACACTGCTAATTATGAGTAGAACCCGGTCTAAAGCTGTTCCTCACTCACTGCTAAGTCGCTTCAGTTGTGTCCGACTCTGTGTGACCCCATAGATGGAAGCCCACGAGGCTCCCCCGTCCCTGGGATTCTCCAGGCAAGAACACTGGAGTGGATTGCCATTTCCTTCTCCAATTCCTCACTCACTAGTGCATGTAAATTCTTGCACCTAATTTTATTTTCTGCTTTTAAAATAATCTTGAAACAATGTTTCTTATAGTTTACTCAAAGCTTGTCTCTTGGTGATTTATTTAAAATCACCATACTCACATAGACTTGTTTGCATGCAAAGTATACCCTATTTTCAAAGTCGGAAAGATGTGAAATGTCTTTTCCTTTGCAAAACCTTGCACAACATATGAATCCTAATATTAGACCTTCAAATGTAGAAATTTGGTAAATCCCAAATGTGCATAACAAATGCTTACTCCACGTTTTTCAGGGTCTCTGATTTATTCAGCAGTGCAAGTTATTAATAACTCTGTAGTGCTGGGTGAGAGAGAGTTACCTATCATAATAAATTTGAGTCTGGAAGTAAGTCAAGTCAAAAACTGGGAAAACCCCACAAACCCCACAAAGATCTTCAATTTATTAGATTTCCATCAATGTCACATTCCTGTTACTAAGGTTTTTGGGTGAATACTACAGAGGAATTGGAAAGAAAACCCCCAATAATAGGATTGGTTACATATCTTTTAGAGGAATTCAGATACTGAGAGAGATAGAAGGATGATTCTTGAAAAGAATGCAGAACCAAATACTCATATTACTGGATTTATAATATTGAGGTAGTACTAGGGGTAGAAAGAGCTTTGGGTGGAAACAGAATACCTAAGACCCAATCTCTGTTCTGCCTCCAGGATGAACTGGTTTACTCATTCAACCTTGAATGTCCAGTGCTGTCATTCAGCCTCCAAATAGTTATCAAGCTTCTACTATGTCACAGACAGCAGCAGACACTGTGGGTGGCCAACTTAATATTCATCTCCCCTTCTTACTTTCTCACAGATCCCTGAGTTTTTGAGGGGAGGTAATGTGCCCTGTTAAAAAGAAATCTCATTCTTAACCTCCTTGGCAAGCTAAGAGTGATCATGTGACACAGTGTGGGACAGTGAAATAGAAGCACTTGGTGGCTGGAGATTTCCATGGAGGTCCAAGATTCCTGAGATGCAGAGAAGAATTGGTTCCTTTCTCCAAGGAGTTCAGAATCTTGTTCCGTCTATTACTAAGTTCTGTGGCAGAGGAAGGGTACCCCGCTCAGCTTGTGAGGGAGAAGAGAACACTGAGAAAACTTACTGGAGGAGGTGATACTTAAACTGGGTCCTGGAATATCTCTGGGCTTCTCTTTCCTCATTTATAAACAAGAGAAATGAACCGGATCCACTATTTATGTCTTGAGTTGAAAAAGAACACCGTGACTTAAAAAAATCCTACTTATAAACACAGAGGAAATTGAAAACAACAACAAAAAAAAACCATATTCTATTGGGAACAATGGACAGGGCTTTGGAGATTATATATAGATATGTTTTTCTTTCGGAGGGTGTTGCACCTAAGAAATTCAACAACTTCAGTGTGAAACTACAGCCCAGGGCAAAGAATGAGCTTTATTGTAAACCATGGCCCCAAGATGTACAGAAATTATTTCTATTAATTTGTTTTGGATTCATTTTTTAAAATCATTCTTCCTTGGGCCAAACTCAAATTGCAAAAATTCCAGTGAAAAGAACTATTTTCCTGTTAATAGAGGTGAGAGAGAGTGGAAGGAAGTGAACCTGACCACCTGGGAGAAAGGGAGGGGGCAATTAACTTCATAGCACCATGACCAGAGAGAAGAAACTTAAAAGGCAAATGCAACTTGACTCTCTGTTACTGGAGATGAGAACTAATTTTGTCTAAAGTGTTGTTGTGAACAAAATGTTTCCACATCCCTTATCTTATTTGATCCTCATAGCAACCTGACAGAGGCATTATTAATATCCTTGTTTGACAGGGAGGAAAGCTGATGGGATCTGCCCAAGGTCAGGCAGCAGAAGTAAGTGGTAGAACTTATATTCCAACTACTATACCTTTTATATGATTCCAGAACTCCAGAAAAAAGAAATAATTTGGATGTTTTCCAACAGAAAAAAAAATCTAATCAAATATTTCCTATAAAGATGGTCAAACAGGAAAATCTTGGTGAGACAGCAAGTAGCCAATTTTCTACTCCAGTCTTTTTTTCTAGCTATTATAATTTGAACCCAAGCTTGGGGAATTTGACAGTGGGATTACAGCAGGTCAGTACAGAGTGAAAGGCCTTACTTTAGGCAGGACAGGCCAACTGCTATAATAAAGAATCAATCACTCTTACCAAAATAAAAGTTTACTTGTCACTTTCAAGTGGTGGCTATTCCTGGTCACATGGCAGAATGTTTTTCAGGTAAGTAGTGACTTAGGTATTTGGGTCTATCCTATGTGACACCTCAGTTTTTGCATCTGATCTCCATTGTCACTGTGAGCATGAGGTCACACTGCATACTAACAGTCTTGGCTCTGCAGACACACATCACCTCTCATTTCATTGGCCAGAACTAGAATGTGAGTCTGGGTGATGTAGTTCCTGGCTGGGTGGCTGCTTCCCAGTACCGAGGCTACATAATGGAAGGGAAACATGATCTTCAGTGTCAGCTGTCTCAGCTGTAGGCTGCATAGTAATCAGGCATGTGGTTCCTCTCAGCCTGCTAAAACCTAGAGAGGCCTAGGAACATTGTTGCACTGCTGCAATCTAGAAAATGGCTAAGCGAAGCAAAAGTAGCTAGAGCCAGAGAGATGCTGTGAAGAGGCTGTGCTTTAAAGATGCGGTGGTGGTTAATATCTGGTATTCACTTCATACAGTTGTGTTAGAAGCACAGTGTCGTTGAGGCAGCGTGCCAGCCATCTTCTGGGGAACAGTGCATCCCCTAGTTTCATGCTCACCTTTTTCGGCTTTGCCCTCTGCCCTCTACCCTAGGAACTTCCCTGTATGTTCTACATTAAAAGGTTCCATTGACCTCTGGATTCTAGATGGATTTGGCCAAGGGGACTCCACACAAGAGACTGGAGGGAAGGGCAGGGACTTAGGCAACCCCACCCCTACCCCATTCCTGCAAAGTCCCTCTCTTGGAGGTTACTGCTCTCTCTCAAGGCTTCTTGGTCTATACGATTCTCTTTTCTTCCAGATTCTGGCAATCTCTCCTCATGTCCCTTCGATCCTAGGGGTAGTAACAACCCCTTTGTTGCTGGCCTAGGATTTCTGCATTGTCTTTGTGGTCCGCCTACATCCTAATCACGTTTTCATTCCTAGTTCCTTTGTAAACATATTATTCTAATTTTATTTTACCATTTGTTATTTCTTTTTTCCTATCTGTTAACATTGTGGTTCCAGCCCTGAGCAGAAGGCCTATTCTCTGTATAAACTACAAGAATCCTTTTTCATTGTTCTTAGCATTTTTAAATAAGCCTTAGAGATTCAAGGCTTTAGCTTCCCAGATATAGCTCTTACTGGGCTTTCCTAAGTCTTTGTACATTCAGTTTGATTCTGTGTCCCTCATCTCTCTTCTTGCACATGCCCTTTGAAAATCTGAGCTCATCAGCACACTCTCCACCCGGTCACATGTCCCTCATCATTGCTCCCTGAATCTTCTAAAAGAAGAAATTGCTAACAAGGCAAGTGGAACATTCATCAAGTATTTTCCTTTTTGCAGAAAGAAAGTTCCATCAGATATCAAAAAAGCTGAATTAGGACAAACACAGTACAGGAGGTAAAAACTTGTTTTGAAATGTACTGTTACCAGAGAAATCCAGATACACTGGATACCAGAATTCAGCTGTTTTTTGTTCAATTCTTTTTCTTCCTGATTATTTTAGAAGTCTGCATTTGATTTGATTTTTCAGTTTTACCTGTTTCTATCCCAGTTCCAAGCTGAGTCATCTCCCTCCCCCAACTCTCAAATCTCCAAGGAAGATTTTGTTCGATTTCCAGTTCCTGCTCCTAGCCTATACTTCTTTGATCCTGCCTAGATGAGAAGCATCTTCTAGCCTTGACTGTACTGAACCCACTCTTCCTTTTAATTTTCCTCTTCTTTTTATTTTCCTGAGTGCCAGTGTAGAATAATGGTAAACAAAAGGATTTTTCAGTCAGATAGATCTAACCCTGAGTCCTGGTTCTGTTGCTTTCCAAGTGACCTTGGGGAGGTTATTCAACACAATTCTCATTTTCCTCATTTATAAAACAGACAATTAAGACTCCTAGTTTAGAGAACTGTTATGAGGATTGAATGAAGAAATGAATATACAGTGTGTGGCACTTGGTGATCACTCAACAAACCCTGGTCCTTTTTATTATTATTATTATTATTATAACCCTCTGCATGTCACTCAGAGAAGGACTGTATATTTGATCTGTTGTTCAGAGTAGGACCTGAAGTCTTTATATGCTTTCCAGAAGACCCCAGAAGTGTTCATGTTCATTCATTGCCCACTGATGCCTTTCAGTTACTTCTGGTTATTGTTCTGAATAGAGAACAGTTACTTAAAATATCTTCTACAGAGTCAGATCTAAGCAATATTCATGGAGTACTTTACAAATATCAGATATTTTGCTCATAGATTTTCTATCAAAAAGGTTAATGCCACTGCAGAGTCAGACACAAGCAGTGAGTAGCTTTGTTTTGTGAAGCACTGTAGATAATCATCAGCTCTTTTATTTTTTATTCTAGTCTGACACTCCAAATATTCTAATCTTCCGACCCACAGATGATCTTTTCTAGTAAGATGGCAGTTTAAAAAAATCAGCTACAGACACATAAAATTTAGATGGGAAGGGATCATTTTGAAGTTACTTGTTTTTAGAACTCTTTTACTTATCAAAGGACAGAAATTACTTTGAATGAGTATAATTTCAAAAGGCTTTTTTATGGTCATTTGTTTCTTGATCAAGCTGTGCACTTGTTCAGATTCCATTTACCCTCTAATGCCATTCCTGCAAACTTGTGCCAGCTCTTTTCTCTCCTCCATAGGGACCTGGCCCAATTTTCTGTTTCTGTGGGCATTCCAATTTGCATTTCAGTGCTTTATGCTATCCTTGTCACCTGGTTGATATATCTATGTTTAACCACCTACAATTGTTTCTTCATTTTTTTAAACTTTTCCTATCCTTTTGTATATTCCAGGACAGTTGCTTTCTCTCCCCCCCTCCATTTTGGAATGTTGTTTAATACTCTAACAATTTTGGACCTGCAAAGACCTATGAAAGTTATCTACTTTGTTATTTAGGAATGCTCTTGGCTGCAAGTAACAGGATATGCAAATAAACTGGTTCAAACCATAAGGGTGCACATTTTCCAAGTAACACTTGAAAGGCACTTCCAAGACTGGAAATAGATTGTCCCAAAGTGTTTCAAAAGCTCAAAAATGTCATTGAGGACCCTGTTCCTTCAGTACTTCTGTGCTGGATCTTTGGTGTGCATGCAATGTCTCCTTTCAGAGAACCCGGAAAACTTCAGCAGCTCCAAGTTGCACAATCTCACATCTCAGCATTTCAGGAAGAAATAAATGGATAGGGCCAAAAAGTCCTTCTCAGGCAGCTTTCTCTTTTATCTGGGACGATTTCTCCTGAAAGCCTCCAGAAGTTTTCCCCTTCATTCCATTGGCCATAACCTGATCACAGCCTTACCTTTAGATCAATTAGTGGCCATCACTGGCTTAAATCAATCATTATCCCCTGAGGATGGGCACACTGTCACCAAAAAACAATTCGTGTTCTGCTATCCAAGAAAGAGGTGAAAGGACTGTTGGAAATAGGCATATATTTCTCCTAGTACCATTTATAGATGAAGAATCTGAGGTTTATTGAGTTGAAGGGCTTTGTTAACAACCACATACCTAGAAAATGTCAAAGCCAAGACCAAATCCTTGGTTTTATGTTCTAGAATGAATTTCTCCATCCTATGCTCTTAAAAGTAACCTCTTAACCATAAAAGTTCTGGAGAAGAAATGAAAGTCAGGGAGGAGCCAGGTCAAGGTGAATTTCTGTTTGTATTCCAAGTGTGATGGAATACAAGGTTGATGAGTTTGTCATCCAAATGTGTGAAGTTATTTCATTCATTCACTCAACAAATATTTATTGCCCTCCTACAGTGTGTTAGGAAGAGTGTTAAGTGCTGGGGATACAGTTCATTTCATTTCTTTTCCTAATTACCTCCTCAAATATTAAGTGAAAATCTAGGGGTAAAATTGTACAAATCATTATATTTGGGTACAAAGATGATCTATACATTTCTCAAATCTGTATTTCCCTTCCTAGTCACATAGGAAGACTACATTTCCCAGCCCCCTTTGCAATTACATTCAACCATATGACTGGCATGTGGCCAATGGGATGTGAGAAGAAGGTATATATATATATATATATATATATATATATATATATATATATATGTATGTATGTATGTATATATATATACACCTTTTCCAGATCTGGCTGTAAAATCCATTGTGCTCTTGATGGAGGTCTCAAGGCTAAAACAAGGCCATCTCTGCTAGTCATTTTGCCAGTTGTTTGGATTGTCAATAAATCAATACCTCCACCTTTCCCCCTCTTTAGCTTTATATGATTTAGAAAACTGATAGCTTTGGGAGCAGTCTTGAACTCTCATAGCTTTTTAATTTTTCTCATGAATTCCTTTCAACTAATAGCTTCATCTTGTTTTACTTCAGCTTCTTTAAGATGAGGAAAGGTTTTCCTTTTTAAAATCTGAAACAGAACTAAACTTCCATTCAGAGAGTTCAGAGAGGAAGGTCTAGAAGTAATGATCTTGTTTGTGGAGGTTCAAGCCAGTCGGAGGTATGGGTTTGAGGCTCATTTTAGGGCTTAGGCTTTAGTTATTGCTCAAACTTCTTTGGTTTTGAGATTCCATATTTTCAAGCATCCATTCTGTTTCTCCTGTCACCAACAACCCAATGGGGAAAGGAAAAAAAGCAATGATAAGCAACAAGGTAAACCTAAGCCTTTAAAAAGTCTTTACAATGGCAACAGAAAACCCAAGTTCATTGGGATGTCAGAAAGATTAATGAAATAAAAGATAAGATAGTCTCAAAGTAGGGCCTAGCATATATTAAGAGCTTAAAAATGATATTACTTAAATTATTATGTTGTTGAGAGATACCAGAGCACAGAGGTTAAAAGTCTGGAGTGCCTGTATTCCAATCTCTGGTCAGCTACTTTTCGTGTCACTGTGTATTGCATATTGGTCCAATCTCACATTGCATGTTGTCCCTATCTACAAAATGATACTTAGGATATTATCTGTTTCACCGAGTTGTTGTGAGGATTGAGTTAAGCACCCCAAATATTAGCTATTAGTGTAGGAGTTTTAAGTTCTGTTGGCCTAATTCTCCTGCTTTCTCAAATGAAACAGCATGCCACCAAATAGCCATCATGAGTTGATATAAATCATGTGATATTGGCCCTTTCAAGTTCTCCATATTAGGAAATGAGAAAATCTTTGTTTTGGTTTTATACCTGCAGCTTATTCTTGCTCTGTCTTATAACTCTCTGTTCAGTGCTTGGTATTAACAATAGGTTCATAATTAATTCTATGTTATAATTATTTGCTTACCCTTCTGTATTATATATACACATTTTTTTTTCATATGAAACATTTGGTTTTGTGACTATTTCACATGTTCTAGTATCAAAAAGTGTTAAATCATTTCTAAAATCCATCTAATACTTGTGTGAATAAAAATGACATTCTCATAAAAGTTGAGGAAAATAGAAATTGTTATCCTTTGAAAACTTAGTGTACCATGAAATGCTTTGCATTTTTACTTCTCTTCAACTGAAGCTTTAACATCTGAATCAGTGATTCAGTGTTAGCTATTGGCTACATGTAAAACTCTCATAAGTAAGCACTGGAGATTGAATAACAGTCTTAATCAAGATGTCACTAAAATGCATGGGAACCTTGAAAAGGTAACCAATGATAACCAGTGACCTATGTAGTATAGGAAAAGGTTATCCAACTTCTAAGCCATTTATAGTTGATTTGAACATAAAAAG